>NW_005842550.1:433232-440608 GCF_000455745.1 Alligator sinensis
CAATCAGGGTTATACTGTGAACTGCTGCCATCTGTTGCCAGGAACACTAAGGGAGCCTGCAGAGCACACTGGTATGTGTGTACAGCCCCCTCCCTTCCCATACTCCCAGTTGTACAATATCAGCACTGCAAGCTCTTCATTCTTCAGAGTCTCAAGATTTAAATGTCATACACCCCGCCCTGGGTAAGTTTCTCCAACCTATACCCTTTAAGAGGAGAACAAACCTAGGGGAACTCTTCCAGAACACTAAGGGAGCCTGCAGAGCACACTGGTATGTGTGTACAGCCCCCTCCCTTCCCATACTCCCAGTTGTACAATATCAGCACTGCAAGCTCTTCATTCTTCAGAGTCTCAAGATTTAAATGTCATACACCCCGCCCTGGGTAAGTTTCTCCAACCTATACCCTTTAAGAGGAGAACAAACCTAGGGGAACTCTTCCAGATAATGTGAATGTAAGTATGCAGCCTCAGTATGGTGATTCTTGATATGACTTGCTTAGGGTTCTAGCCTAAACCTTTGTTCCTTAAGAGGGGCAGGAATTTCCTCACTGCACTACTCTCTATCCAGTTTATCCAATGAATATTGAATGCAAAGGGCAGTGACTCACTTCTACTCTTGGAGCATCTATTATTTTTTGAAGAATATTATAAAACTAAATCATGATATACTTGAACTGATTATAAGCAGGACATTGAGCAGGGAATGGAAGGACAGTGAGACCTGGCTGGGGAATAAGTTGCACTTCTCTATTTCTGGGATTGATAGGAAAGAAGGACAATTCATGTTAGTATTTCAGAAATTCTACTGTATAGCTAGAAATGAGAAGTGCAGATTGATGAACAAAACCCTTAAGTTACAAACCCTCATCCTGACATTCCAGAACTTTCAACAGTTTATTTTTACTGAATTTTAATAAAGGTTATAGAGAGCAAGAGGGTTATATTTATGTGCACTGATTCAGGCACACCAAACCCTACCTTGGAAACATAAAGGACTGCCTCATTGATCCAATTCAGAATTTAAATATTGATGTTTTCTCCATTCTTTTACCTTTTGATGTGCTTTATTTACTTATTGATAGAAAGATGGCTTCCAACCCCCACAAAAAAGAGGCAAAACAATTCATTTTTTAAATTATTTCTAAGAGAAGAGTAATAATGACATTTGCAACACACGTAGTAACCAACCTCCATGAATGAATCACCATGAATGAATGAATGATAGCTGGATTATTTGAAATTTTAATTAAAAACAGATAATGACTATGAGAGGAAACAACATCAGATTTAGGTATTACTTGCACTCACTGGATTTTTAGTTTCAATTGCCCAGAAAAGCATAAAGTTCTGCACCTAAAGAATAACACATATTTTTGTTTTGAAATTAAACAGAAGCATTATTAAGAAGCATTACTTCTAACATACATATCTACATTTTTTTCTAGGTTTAATCAAATTTTTTATACTCTTACTATGATTTGAATATTATATGGAAAGAGTAAAAACAAAATTATGTTAATAAATAGTTCTTTGGGGAATGAATTCAGACTGTGAATAAATTAAGCTGACTGAGGGACACATGGCAAAGACATCTGCTTTTAGCACAAAACCTGATGTTCAAACAGGAAGACAAGATACTGAAAATATAATATATACTGAGATATCCTTTTTTGGTTTGTTAGTTAAAACCTTCCAATTAAAAATAAAATATGCTTGCCTCATATATTTTAAATAAAATATGTCTTTAGAAATATTGATTTGTACTATAGAATATGTTTACATGTATGAATAAAATATAGGATGCAGGAGAATACCCCCTTCTGTGCAAGATCTGAAGACTGAACATGTGGTCAACAGCTGAAATTTATGAAAATCCACGTCATGGAATATTTGTGAGAATATTGTCACTCCCCCACCTGGGTATATACATAGAGGGAGTGTTTAGTATAAGAAAGTAAAAAGGAGATGGTAGCTTTTCTGCAACTTACATAACCGTAAAACAAGGTACAACATTCTCTGCTGTCAATGGAACACCACTAGGAACCATTCACTTAAGACAGCAATTCTCAACGTTTATAGACTCAAGGTACCCCTCTTGAGTCTCACAGCACCCTTCAGAAAATCCCAGCTCTCATCTTTCACTTGTTTCTTGACTATAGAAAAATGTTAGAGTGATTCTGTTGCAAAGAACTCAGAACAACTATAACAGGTCAGAAAGATTTTGACCCCATGGATTTCTATGTGCTTGTCAATCTTGAGTAGGTGTTTGCATTCTTAACAGTGCTGATATTGCACGGCTTCCTTATGAGGATCTAATGGAACCCCAAGGTACCTGACACCCTAGTGGAGAATTATTGACTTCAGCTTTCTTCTCAATGTCCAGCCACAATTAGAGAACCAAGTACAAGTTAGGATGCATAAAGACCAAGAGAGAGAAGCAAAGAATAGAGAATTAAAAAATATGAAGGGAATATAGGAGTGGAAGGAATCTTTTGGGCCATCAAGTTCAGTCCCTGGTCTCACAGGTAACCATGTCATATAATCCCTTTAATAATTTATTCGGCTCTATCTTTAACTAATCGATGTTAAAGGGTTTTTTCCCCTAATTCTATCAGAAATCTGTTTCAGAATCTCAGTCCTCTAATGTTCAAAAGTCTTCTCTTAATACCCATCCTAAATTATTCATGGCCAGTTTACACCCATTTGTTCATATGCAAACACTGCATTTAGTTTAGTTTAATAGCTCTTCTCCCTTCCTGATTTTATCCACCTGATATATTTATAGAAAACACTCAGATTTCCTCTCAGATTTCCTTTTGTTAGGTTAAACAAAAAGCCCAGAGGTAAGTAAAGAGCCTGGGGACCTGAATAAAAAATTAGTATGTGGAGGTAAGTAAAGAGCCTGGGGACCTGAATAAAAAAGTAGTATGTGGAAGTAATAATGGTAGCCTTAACAATGGTCTCAGGGACAGGATAGGACAGTCAGTTAGATGCATGAAATGCTTACACACTAATACAGCAAGTATAGAGATCAAACAGAAAAAACTGGAAGTCCTGAACAATCAGAGAATTATGATGTAATAGGGATTACAGAGACATGGTGGAATAGTTCACATGATTGAAGTAATGCTACAGATGGATATAGCTTGTTCAGAAAGGACAGGCAACAGAAAAATTGTTGCCTGTCCTTTCTGAAGATATAGGACAGTGTTGTCCTATATCCTTCTTCTTCAGCAGTCCCTTGCAGTTGAGGATAATTGTGTTCCATGATTGTCTTATCTGTGTGTTTGACAATGGCTGATGAGGTCAACAGACTCTACTGCAGCTTGAACTTGTGTTTCCATGCGGGCTGTGTGACTCTGGATTCTTGATTTGTTTGGCAACACATTTTCTGCTTATCCTGGTTTTCCATTAGTGAGACCCACCCCTTGCATACCATCATACAGTAGGCAGAGAATGGTGACAAATTTTGTGGAGCATCTGTAATTTAGAAGAGTCCTCTACACCACTTCTCAGCTGACAATTGAAAGCTTCTGTGAGGTCAATGAAGGCCACATAAAGAGGCTTACATTGTTTCTGGCATTTTTCCTGCAGCTAGTAAGTTGTAAAGATGATATCAGTTGTGCCTCTTGATACCATAAACAAGGGGCAGACAATTTTTTGGGCCCATGGGCAACAGAGGCAGTTTTGGGGAGCTGCCATGGGCTGGTCAGCTCCGGTCAGCAACAGCCCAGAGCCTGTGTACCCTACAGCTCCTCCCCACCACAGTCAACTGTACCCAGCAGTTTCTGAGTGCACAGCCCTGCCCTTGGCCTGCCCTGCACCCACTCTGAAATCACCCTGGCCAGAGTGGACCAGTTGTGGATCAGCCAGGACCTACACACACAACCCCCACCCCAGCCTGCCCCGTGCTTGCTCCAGACTGCCTGCCCACACTGAGCAGCAACGGCAGCATCCCTGACTGGGTGTTGCAGAGTGGAGTAGAGAACACTCTTGTCAACAACATAGTCTTGATTGAGAAGGTCTTCAAAATGCTCCTTCCAATGAGCATTGATGGCTCCCCTTTCCTTGATCAGGTCTCCTCCATCCTTAAGTCCCAAGGGGGCTGGTCCCTGAGTGCTTGCACCATATATAGCTTTGGTGGCACTCAAGAAGCTGCACATATCATGGATTCCAGTGAGAGGTTAAAACTCCTTAGCATTGTCTCCCCACCGTTTTTTCTTCATATTGCATATCCTCTTTTGGACCTCTACCTTGGCTTATTCGATTTCTTTTGCTTGCAGTTGGTGTCATTTTCCCAAGCACAAAAGGCCTTGTGCTTGTGATGGACCAACTCTTGGATATCCCTGTCATTGTCATCAAGCCAGTCTTGATGGTTTCTGGTAAAGAATCCAAGTGTCTCTTCATAGGCATTGATAAGAGTGGCCTTGAGGGCACCCCACAGGTTGCTGACTTTTTCACATTGTTGTTGAATGGAATTCACCATTTTTTTGTTGAGGCACTGGTGGAAGGGGGTCTCACTTGCTTGGGTCCTTGACTTCAATGTTGATCTTCCATAGGCATTGCTTCTACTGCAGCCATCATTTGGGAACCAGTTTGAATGACATAACTAAGTGGATGAGTTGGTAATCAATTCAGCAAGAATCAACTCCTAGCATACCTTGGGTGATGCAGACATGTTTGCAATGCATGCACAAGGACACAGTCAATTTGGTGTCAATTCTTAAATTGTGGGTGTTGCCATGATATCTGTTTTTCTAGTGGAACAGGGTGTTGGTGATGGTGAGTCCACATTCTGTGCATTTGGTCAAGGGGAAAGGAGTCCAGGACAGCTGGTTGTAATTTAAGGAGACCCTTTTAAGGGTGTAGAAACAAGCTATGCTAAAGTAATGAAAGAACAGAAAGTGCAACAGGAGATGCACCTGGCTTGAAAGCCCTCTCTTCAATGAGTTGAAACTCAAAAAGAAATCCTATAAAAAGTGGAGACTTGGATACAAAGGAATTCTACAATTATGTCAAAGAGGAAGAGGAAGAGGAAGACAAGAGAAACCATAGGTTTCTTAAAGAATGCATAAAGCAATCTAGTCACAGATGATTCAGAGAAGGCTGATGTATTTAATAGTTTTTTTTTAATTTCAGTTTTCACAAGCAGAGGAAGCTATCAAGAGATGAGTGCAGTTGGCAGCAAGATAGGGAAGGAGAAAAAAAAGCCTAAATTAGGAGAAGAACGGGTTAGGAATTGCTTAGAGAAGTTAAATACTGTATTTACTCAAATATAAGAAAAGTTTTTTTCCTCCTGAATGAGCATGGGGAAAAAGGCTCCTTGTCTTACATTCACATATAAGGAAACCTCATTAAATACATTTTCTATCATCAAACTTCTGCCAAAAGCAGCTTGTGCTCAGTAATGGAAACCAATTAAATGAATTAACTTAAGCCAACCCTGAGCATGACTATTAAACACCTCCACTATATTGGACAAACACACAAAGATAGGTTAGTGCAACTCATCTAAATAACATATATGGATGTGCCCATTGCACTCATTCCCCCTCAGCACAGGTGGCCCAGTGCTTCATCTTCATATAATTTTTTGGAAGACCCCCTACCTGGTTCCAGTCATGACTGTGGAGCTAATTAGCATGTGGATGCTTTGTGGGGGTGTATCTGGAGTATACACACATACTGACAAGCATGTGTGACTGATGCCTCCTGCGTCTGGGGGGCACCAGATCACTGACTGGGGGGAGGGGGTCCCCTAGTGGCCAATTGCTGAGCCTGGAACCACCAGTGGTGAAACTGGCAAAACCAGAAATGCACTTCTGCTGGCACTTCTGGTTTCACGGTTGGTGCTTCCAGGGGATGCATGGCCCTGCGCATTGCTCATACTGACAAGTGCTGAGCTCTGGGTTCAACATGGCTTGAAACATTGTTGATTTTGCTGGGGCCCAGCCTATTGAACTATATCGTAAATCATGAGCCTTTTGACTTTGGAATAGTATCTACATAGTAGGTGCATCGACATGAGACATTTACTGCAGACATTTACTGACAGCTACATGAGATATTTACTGACCAATTAGCTGTGCAGTAAAGGTTTTGGCATCTACAAATGCAGGGCAATGAGACTAAAGTAAACTAATACACTCCACAGCAGGACAGTAATTGTGTGGGAGCTACAGATTGTAGTATTGTAGGGCAATATCTACTTTTCTCTCTGTATTGCAGATAACATATGAAGTCAACAAATATTGCTGAGGAAGGAAGGGAAGGAGGGAGGGATTTTTTTAAACCTTTATTATAAAAAAAAATTTTTAAAAGATGATGTAGGCACTCCAGTTACTCTAGACCACAGTTATGTTAAGCTATATTTAAGCTAAGGTACCATAAAGGAGCTTAGGAGTACCAGGCTTCACTCTCTGCTGAATGATAAGAAAAATATGCAGTGAGAAAAATGTGGATTCAAAGAAAAAATAGTAGCTGATCATCTTGAACTGTAAAAAAATTCGAACTCACTAGCGAAGTAGAGATAACAGAGGTGAGCTGCCAGTGCCTGAACTTGGCAAGGGTTGAGTTGCAGGTGCCCAAATTTGGCAAGAGGTAAGCTGCAGGCGCTCACACTTGGCAATGAGACAAGTAAATAAGGGACACATCAACAGAGAAAGATGTGGTGCCACAGGTTGGGGCTTCTTTGCTATAAACATGGGGTTGTGAGATTTGCCCTCTCATAGTGGCTTAAGAGGTGTCGGCTACACATAATGTGTCACTTACCATCATTCTGGACAATTTCACTGAACTGGGCTGATTGCTATACAGACTCACTAATGTACTGTTTTAAGAGACAAAAAACCACTCTGAGCTCTACCACCAAGTAAAAATTTGAGTTGTTCTTTCTGCATCTAACCCAGATTCCAGGGGGCTGGCTGCAGGCAACAACTTTTGAGAGCACAGAGACCCAATCAGTCTGAACAGCAAGAGTTACAGCAGGAAGAAAGCTGGCTGGAAATTCTTGCACACATGCGGCTTAAAACAACAGATGAAAATGAAAAAAATGTGTGTCCCCAAAGGGCTGAGCATGAAATATTTGTCATTAACAAAGCATCCTTATCATTAGGAATTGAAACCTCTTCCCTCTTAACATATTTCATAGTGTTATACATTTCAGGTTAGTCATCCATATTCCACCTTGCAGAGTGCCTCTCCATAGTCCAGTATGACATAAACAGGTCCACATTTTGTTGCATGGTAAAATGTCCAAACTCAGAAGAAACACATGGATTAGGACCATAAAGAGTTGGAGGGTGTCACCACAGAAGGCTTTTGTGAGCCAGTTTCTGTGGCTTCTATGGTCACCATCTTGGCCTAGCTCAGCAGGA
>NW_005842550.1:440639-441420 GCF_000455745.1 Alligator sinensis
TGCCAGGCTGATAATGCTCTCCTCAATGGCTCAATCTGGGATAAAGAAAATACACATAGTCTGGGAGAAATCCCACATCCATTGTGTTAAAGATGGTGCTTGAGGGCTCCAAAGAGTGGCTGCAACTGGGAGCAGTCCAGGAAGGTCAGGAAGGCAAGTCTCCTCTACATAGGCGGTGGAAGGCTGGGGGTAAGGGGGCTCAACCCCTGAAATGTGGGGCAGCTGGCTCCAGGCAGCTGCTGCAGGGGTGGGGAGGGGTGCACATGTAGCCAGAATCACAGGCAGGCAAGTACCAGTTAGTGTATTCTGTGAAGGAGAAGGGGCTGGGGGGGGGCGTGCAGATCAAGGCCTCTGTGGTAAAGGAGGGAGCAGGGCACAAGCATAGGCAAGGGATGGGGTGAATAAGGCCCTGGCTGGGCCAGATGGAAGGACAATTGGCGTCCGGGTGTTTGTCCAGAGGCATAGGGGCGCTCCCACCACAGTATGCAGCCCAGCGGAGGCCCGGGGGCCACGCGCCCCAATCGTGCATGGTACAGAGGCAGCTGCCACTGCACACTGCACTTTGTGCTCTGCTACAGCTGCCTTAGGAGAGGCACAAAGCCACTGTGCCATGCTCCCTGCCCACCCCATGGTGGGACGCACATGGCATCGCCTGGGTCTGGAGGCAGTGGGGCACAGAGCAGAGCCTGCAGCTGCAGCCACCTCCACCTCATGCACGAACAGGGGGATACTTGCCCTCCGGGCCTCTCCTGAGGTGTGTACAGTGGTGGGGGGACCCCCC
>NW_005842550.1:441430-442557 GCF_000455745.1 Alligator sinensis
TGAGCCATCTGGGCTCTGATTGTCCCACCACCCAGCTCAACCAGGGCCCCATTCACCCCAGCCCCTGTTCCACTCCTCCCTCACCATGGGGATCTCAATCTGCCCCCACCAGATCTCCCCCCCCCCACACCTTCCCCTACAGACTTACCTGTTGGGTGGAGACGGGGGGCAGAGCGTGTGCATACAGTCTGCCCCTCCATATTTTTTTTCCCTCCACCTATTCTCCTCTAACTTCCTCTTGCAGAAGTAGCAGGCCACTGACACTGCTGGATATAAGTGGCAGACAAAGGTGCCTGTGGTCAGGGCTCTATGAAGCAGTAGCACTATAGGTCACTGTTTCTTTTTGGAGATGGACAGTTTGTAGAAGGTCTGTCTCTTTGGGTGGGCTTTTCATGGTGCAGCTGCCACTAAACATCACCTCCAGTTCCTGTTGAAATGGGCAGAGAGGACACAAGACACTGTGACTGTCCACATGTACACTGCCTTCCAAGAAAGAAAGGAAAAAAAAATTGTGTTGCTTAATTCTCATTTTCCTTGTGACAATTGGAGCCAATATTCTAAAATACTTTCCCACTTCCTATAGCTCCTGGTGTATGCCTTCCATCATATATTGCAGATGGTCTCCAAACTACAGCTGTTATAGTCATTATTTTCAACTCTCTTGAATGGAACAACCACATTGTATATGTGCATTAACCAAAAAAAGGAAATATCAGCTATAAGTATTGTTGGGCATGATCAGCAAACTTTTGATGAAGTGTTATTTTACCTCTTGGGCAGTAAGACTTTATGGAATGTCCTTGACAGTTTTGAAGCCCATATATGCAAAAACAGAGAACATGATGATGAAATCATTCAAATGAACACTTTCAATTGGTTTTCCATGAAAAAGACAAAAAAAAAGTTGACTTTTTAAAAAAAGACAAAAAACCTAAAACAGGTCATATGAAGAGATATCCCCTTTTTAACAATTCCTACTGTAAATGTTTGCTCCTTGTTATATAGTTTTGGAACAATATAAAAAATATGGTCGATACTGAAGTTGCAATTTGACAATGAAGGAAATGTAAATCAGATGTGAAGACTGAAATGGATTAGGATGACTTCCTCTTCCAGTGTCCATTCCT
>NW_005842550.1:442567-465477 GCF_000455745.1 Alligator sinensis
CTTTAGTATGAAAGAACAGTTCTTCTGAGGCAGTTACCATGAAAAATCAGCATTAACTATATTTACCTGTGTAAAGATGTGTGTCCTGTTCCCCCGCCCCCCACCCTCCCTTTAAAATAGCCCAAAAGCCCTTTATCTTTGAGTACATAGTGGTTGCATGCAGTGGAGTGGTGTAGGGATGGGATCAGCACTGGGGGTGGTGCAGGTGCCAGGGAGTACAAAAACAGAAGGCAAGTAGAAGAGAAACAGGGGAGCTGGTGTTTGCATGCAGGCACCATTGAAGAGGGCAGGTGATGGGGTGTGCAGGCATGGGAGACAGGCAGCAGAGGGTTAGTGGTGGGGAGGCAAGGGCCACATAACTGACCACCACCTGCCCCCCACTGCCTTCCCCACTACCTGTTCCCTTACCACCTGCCTCACCTGCCTTGCCACTATTGTCCCCACTGAAGCAGTGGGGAAATTTAAGAAGACCCTCCAATAATTAGATTATATCCATGGAAAATTAGAACATTTAATTTTTTTTCCATGGACAGAATCTAATTGAGGGGGGTCACCTTAAAATCAGAGTCATCCTGATTTGGGTAAATATGGTATAAATATGTAATGGTGAAACATTTAAGGGAAATAGATAATCAATATGATACTCAACTAGAGATAACAATTCGTTGTTAGTACTTGGAGTTTCCTGTAATTTAAGAAATGTATATATACTCTATCTAATCACACTGATTGCTGTAGGACGTTTTTATGAAAATAAGAAATACCAACACCCAATCTTATATAGATAGATAGATAGATAGATATAATTATTATTATTTCTTATATTAATTTTACCATTAAGCTCATCTTACTAAAATTATGAAAAAAATGATATTTTGCATATCTCTGTTCTACTTAGTGCCAAAAAAATGGATTTATATTGGTCCAAATTTTATTCTCAGGAGACCAGCATAAATTTTGCATAACTCTACATGAAGGTATGAGTGCACAAATTGGTTTAATTTGTTTATATTTTGAGTATTTATGGTGGGGGAAAGTGATGAAAAAAACCCCCTTACTTATTAATTATTATTACTTATTAGTTAGAATTATTACTTATTAGTTATTATTAGTTATTAGTTAGAATTATTACTTATTAGCTAGAACCCTTACTTATTAATTATTACTTATTAGTTAGAATTTATTTATAGTGCTGCAATATCACACCATGCCTTTCCTAGCACTTAGATTACATTTTTTTAATTTAAATTAATTAATACCTATATTTTATCCTGAATTCCAGGATAAATGTGTCAGATAAATGAAGATTTGAAAAAAGCATCTAAAAAAATGAATCAATCTGGATTTAAAATAGAAATAACAGTAGGATGCAACTCAGAATATTAGTCTGGAGTGCAGTCATGTGAATTCTGTGTACTTTAATAAGCAACCCATGTTTAAAAAGCAAGACTGCCTAGGACATTTCCTGATAAGAGTATACTTTGCTTACTGGTTTGAGAAGCAATCATTCTGATCTCTTTTGATTAAAAAAGCAATTTAAACTGTTCTCCTTTCAGTGTTTGCAGTACAAGCACAGCTGGGAGATGGTTGTTATCTAAGCACTAAATGTAATATGGAGAATATTGGATGACTGATATTTGATGGGGAAAGTTGAGACTTTTCAGTCATAACACCAAGCGGCTACCACAGTAATAGAGTAGCTTAAATAGACAGAAAAGTGCTCTTCAAAAGGACAGGCTAAAGATGACAGATAACAGAATCTATTTGATTCCTTTCAATGTGAATCCCATTGTGTCATAGCACTAACTTTGTGGAGTGTGAGAGTAAAAGTTCAGCAGATTTGGGCCTCAGGCACATGCAAAGCCTCTTGGCTGTAGCACAATGAAGCCACTACAAAGACACACTCTCCAGCCAGGGGGCAATAGAAGTCTACATCTTAGTTCCAGCCTGATGCGAACTGCCATGGCAACAGCTAATGGGGCTGCCTGCAAGCTAGCAGTGGCAAGGGCTGGTTGGATAGTCTTCTTTAAAAACAAACTTCTTACGTGGAAGATCTACCATTTTTTTAGTTGCCACAAAATAGCTATGTGAACAAATTTTGGGAGGGGGAAGGGGTTGAGGGGGAAAGTTTTGGTATTTTTCCACTAAAAAAGTATTTTTAGAGCTAGCATGTAACATGTGCACCCTCCCATAGACCATATATTGCCAAATATTCTTTTCAGTACCAAAGATGTATTCATTTTTCCTATCTTCACCCACAATAGTATTTTATGTTTGTTTTGGTATAAGGAACAATGACTGAGGCTGAACTATGAAGATGATAATATATAATAATGTTTGGGAAGAAATATTTTAGTATTCTTGACAGATATATCAAGAAGTTAATGACCAAGCAGAAGAATGTCTTTTCTTGTCTTGTCTTGTCTTTTGGTACGCCTTTCTGTGTCAGGGCACTGTTGATGCCTGCCACTTTAAGGGCTGAGACAAGCAGCCAGCAGGGGCTTGATTGTGGCAGCCATTTTAGATCTCTGGCCGCCTATATAAACAGAGCAGTTCGCTGCTGGCAGGCCAGGCAGTAACATTGACTGGCTGTAAGGTGAATGCTACATCTTGGTGGTAAGGGTAGGATCTTAAGAGGATGGTTTGGAGGCTCCTGGTCCTGGGCAATCACCTAAAACTGCACTCTGCCAGGAGTGAGTGGCCTGCTGGGGCTCCCAGTGGCGTGGGAACCCCCAGGAAATACCAGGCCAGTTACCACCCTGATGAAAGGCAGGTTGGGGCACCGTAACCTCTAGCCCCCACAACACTGTGGATACAAGGGGGCCAGGCATGGCTATGGCTACCTGAGTCCCACCGGGGAGGGAAACCCCATGGCCCCAGTGAGGGGGTGGAGATGAGGAGCCCCAGTGAGGGGGTAAGGGGGAAGCCAGAGGGCTGGGAGCCTAGGATCTGTGTGTGTAGAGCTGCCTGGTGAGGGGCATGGTGTGGAATTGGCCCAGGGTTTGGCACAAGTCTGGGCCATGCAGAGTAGGGGAACTCATGGGAACTGAAGGGACTGCATGGCAAGGCTGGTGAGTAGTGAAGCCTGATGGCCCAAAGGGATCTCTCAAGGAGGAGCAGGGTGGTGGAGTGTGGCCTGGTAATGGGTGGTACACTAGAGTCCTTGGTGAGAGAGAGGCGGAGTGAAAGAGGCCTCTTGTGAGAGGGGAGTTGGTATGAGTGTGTGTGGAGCCCAACTTTGGACTCGGTTTGCTCCGGTCTAAGGCAGGGAGTAACATTAACCTGGATGCCATCTGCAAGGCTTGGGCTGCAGTGTAGGGGAGGAATGGAGTCACAGATAGTGCCCCCTGGCATTGGGACAAGAATGGGCAGCCTCCCACCTAATTAACACCATAATTATGTATCATCAAGGAGAGGAGGTGGGTGGTTGGCCCAAAAACAGGTGGGTGGGCTAATAACAGACTGGCCCCGAGACCACTCCAGTTACACTTTCCCATTTTGATTGTATCCTTGCTATATCCCAGTCACTTTAAATAAGCATCCTTCATTGGATACTTGTATTTAAAGATTCATTGACATTACTTGTTTATAGCAGAAACAGTCTGTGCACCTCTTATTATTGGGTAATATGTGAAAGAGAGGAAAACAAATATGACAGACAGACAGACAGACACACTGGGGGATGGGGTGAGGGGTGTATATAGAGGAAAGGAATAAAGGGAGGAGAAAGAAATAAGTAGAAAAACAGTAGGCCTTAAATAGTATGACAATAACTTAGAGAAAGAAGGGATTTTTTTTTTCTTAAACACAGAATCAGAGAAATATAGGGTTGGAAGGGACCTTAGAAAATCATCTGGTCCAACTCTCTGCTCAAGTCAGGATCATGCCTGTCTAAGCCATCCACAGAAATATTTTCATGGACATTCTGAGATATTTTCCTTGTTCATTTGTATCCCATTCTGAATCTTTTGAAACCTACAGTTTTTGAGATAATGAAGGCTTTACTGATAATACTAATACTAATATTTAGTTATAGATGATAGAAGAAAATACCAGTGGATTTCAGAAAGCACTGACAGTTTTGAAATAACATTATCTTATGTGCAGTGATCATTTACTGGACCATATCATTTTTCTGTATAGTCGTAAATGATGGGTTCACTTGACAAGATCACCATTAATGTTCTCTGCTTCCCAGTTTCCCAGTCATTGCACACAAAATCGTTTTATTTAAAAATTGCCTTTACTTTCTGAAATACCCTTGAAGAACAGGAAATTAAGGCTGCTTGCAGAAGTTTAAAAAAACTCCACAAAAACAAATGTGCTTTACTGGAAGAAGCAGCATGTAACTTCAACCCAGGTCTACAGTATCTGTAAAAATCAGATGCTTTAGTGGGGCTTTTCGCCACTTTTAGCAAAAGCTGATACAATCAGTTATTAGCTAAAAGCATCAAAAAGCCCCACAAAAGCACTCAATCTTTACACGTCAGGCGAGTCAGGTTGAAGTAATATACTGCCTCTCCTGGGCATGCATGGGTCTCAGCATGAGAAGTTTAAAGTAAAGCACCATTTTTTTTATATCTGCAGGCACCCTATGAGTTTAGTTTTGTCACTGTAATAAGTAGCTATTGTACCAATCCTACAAACACGTCATTGTGTGCTCAGGTTTACTTACATGCATACTTTCATTGAAGTCAAATATCCCTTTCAAACTTGGATTTCTTTACTGATTTTTCTGTAAATCTATTTTCAGTATTTTGAGAAATAAACCTGCTAAAATGTTCCTTTGAGGCCAACAGGAGGACTTGCATAAATAATGGATTACAGGAATAATCCTACAAACATTTTGCATATGAAAACAGTAAAGTCAAATGACAATATTAATTAAGTTGCATGGGTAAAAAAAAAAAGTCTAGCCAACCAGAAAGGATTAACCAGCTTTGAAATAGTTGCCTAGCATAGATCTATTCCACACAGCTGTATGTACTAGCACTTCGTAAAGGTAAATAAGTGACTAGATGCACAAGCAAAGAAGACAATCCACATGCCCTCCTAAAATAAATGAGATTATTTTGGGTAGACATTACAGCACATTAGGAAATATATAGTCAACTCCCAGTCATTTGAACCAACATTTAAGATTATACTTCACTTACATATTACTTCAGCCAGTCCTATTGACAGAAGCTACTACCTGGCTAAGATTTGCTGTAAATAGGCATTGGCCACTCTGAAGATAGATTTCTGAATACCTTGTGGTCTGAAATAAAATCAGTAAGATTTCTGTTTGTCTTACAGATTTTAACAGGGGATTAAAACTTCTCAAACACAGATACATGAGACTACTAGGTGCAGCACATGAGCCTTGAGTGCTGATGAAGTGGGGGGAACATTAAAAAGAGGCATCCAAACCTACGTTCATTGCCTGTCCAGAACATTCAAAGGGAGAAGTGAGAGACATGAGTCATCAGCTAGGTCCCCCTACAAAAAGTGTCACCACTTAAGAGACACTGCAGGTTTTGTAGTCACACATACCAACAACTGCCTGAGCTAATAAACCAAGAACCAGAAAAAAAAAAAGTTAATCCCATCCTTTGTTTTAAAGATGGGACATCATCTTTGCTATTTTTTTATTTGCTTGTGTGTATGTCTGTGCATAAAGAAATAGCATGTTTAATATTTTCCTAAAAATAAACACTAAACTACCATTGAATTAATCATCACATTCTTCTGGTTTAAATAGTAATATTTCTCAAAAGTTGATACTTCATATGATTTAATTATCACTTCTGCTAAGTTTGGAAATATTCTGCATTTTTGAAAAAGGAGAGGAGAGTTTTAAAAAGCATCCATTAACATGTGACCACAACTGGAGTCAAAGAGAAGTTCAGAAAGCACATTTCTGTACCTGAGTCACTGCAGTTCCTTAAACTAAACCAAGAAACTTTACTTCCTGAACTGGGTGACCTCTCTTGGCCCAACAGATATAATTACAAGACATACATTTATGATCTATAGACATTCATGTTTTATGTATACCTGTGTCCTTCAACAGCTAGACTGTAGAACTTGAGAAATACAGGTTGGAAGGGATCTCAAGAGACCACTTAATCCCACCCCCTACAGTAAAGTAGGACCAGATATACTAGACCCAACAGGTGTTTATCTAACTTGTGTTTGAAAACATCCTGCAAAAGGGATTGTACACCTCCCCAGGTAGCTTGTTTCAGTGCTTCATCACTCTAACAAGGTAGAAACTTTTCTACCCAACCTAAATCTTACGGCATGCAAATTAAATGATCCTTTCTTGTCCTTTCCCGAGTAACCATGGATACCAGTAGATCACAGACCCTTCTATGACACTCTTCTATGAAATGGAAGACTTGTTGTGTCCCTCAGTGTTCTCTTTTGCAGATTAAACAAACCTAGTTCCTTCAGCCTTTCCTCAGGTCATTTTTCTAAAACTTTTATTATTTTCCTTGCTTTCCTGTAGATCCTCTCTAATATGTCTATCCTTTTTTCAAGTTTCCTGTTAAATGACTATATCTGTTATTCTGTATGTCCCAGCATTCGGTGCTTGCTCTGCATTATGTCTTTCACACTGGGCACTTGAAGGATGAAAATTATGCTTATAAAATAAAATCTTCATGGAACAGAGCTTGTGAAGAGCAATTTCTGCTACTTTCTATAGATTTTAAAAAGTTGTAACAAAAGCAAAATACAAATATGATGTTTGACAGTTGCTCGAGTTAATTCAGTTCCTTTGTATTTATTAGGATTTTTAGCATAAGTTAAATCCAAGTATCAGTTAGAAAGGGTCTTTTAACAGACGCCTGCCTTTCACACTTTGCTGTCCTGTGTATTTATATATAGCATATCTTTGCTTTTTCTGTGGCTTTTATTGCTACTATATGCACATCATCTAATTTAAAACAGACTTTCCGCTGTTTTCAACTATAGTGTGGGCTAAGAATATGAAATAGAAATGACTGCACAAAATGTAAAATTCTGAAGCTAGACATTCCAGCTAGGACTTTATAGACAGGAATGTGCATTTGTCTGGACAAGCATTACAGACCTAGAGGTACTTAGCTCTAATAGTGACAGCATGTGTATGTCGATACAAATATGACGAACACATACATGCACATATTCAGCCAGAAATGTATATTTTAAAGGAAAGCAGAATGTCAATTGATATATCTCTGTGTCTGAGGTGTAAGCAGATGAATTCCCTACCATACAAAAAAATTAAGCAGTACTGAAAATAAATAAAACACCTAAAACATGTAAAACCCCTCTATACCCTGTATAATTAAAAAGGGAATCTAAACTCTCTCTCATGAAGAACACATCTATTGGCAGCTCTTGCATCTGCATCTATTTCTGACCTTGGGTTGTGTGTATATTTACAATAAAGTATACATAATACATCCTAAAATATTTCTTTAAGATCTTTTAAAATTTAAATTTAGAGATCACTTATCTAAAGTTCTAGCTCCACTTTCAGTGTAAGGCAAAGACTCTTCCATTTTCCTCTTTCAATGCCGAGCATTGGCAAGAAGTTAATAAGCTTCTTAGCCTATGTTCCTGACAGGAAAAGAAAACAGTGTATACCACAGGCAGAGAACCTATCTGCCTGTGAACCAAAACTGAGGCAGTAGGAATCCAACTACAAGGACACAGAGACAATACCGGAAGACAAAGAAAGGGTGATGAAGCCTGTGATGTTGCTACTTGCTCTCAGAAGCCTCTAGGATGAGCTGAGGATATGGAAAGGATTCTTTTTTTTACAGGAAAATAAAAGATGAGCAGGGGAGCCATTTCCTTTGAGGGGCTCCTGGCCAATTGTTAAAAACCACTGGCAGAATCTATAAAAAGGCCCAGGACATAAGTAACTGGACAAGGCCTCCCTTATCTCTTATCCCTTATCTATCAATCTCCATGGTTAAATAAAAAACATGACACTTTAAAGGAAACTCGGGGTCAGCAGCCTACAGACTTTGGGCCAGGTCTAGCCTGTGGAGACACTGGATCTGGCCTGTGGTAGCTCAGGGAATCAGTGGCACCACATGACAGAAGAGGGAGTGTCCTTAGTGCTCCACCCCTTGCTTCTGGTGGCATCTGTGGGAGCTCCCCCATTTACCACCACTATGCTCCCACAACCACTGTGCCCCACCCCCCCCCCCCCCCCCCCCTCTACTCACACCTTGAGAAGTTTTGAGTAGAAACAACAGCCACAACAAAAAATAACACTCTAATTTGGGTCTGACTTATCACCAATATAAAATTCAGAGCATTAGGGAACACATGTGCATACCCATCCACATACTCATGAAGTACAACCTTTTTTGTTGTTGTTGTTGTTGTTGTTGTTTTTAGAAAAGTTAGAAGTAAAATTGGATGCCTGCATTATTTATTTATCACGACTGGATGTGCAAATCAAATAATTGTCAGTCAGCCTTACTCTATTTACATCTCTCCTGCACAAACATAGACATATCTGTCATCACATGCCTTAATATTTAACATTTACCAATGTGTTATTTTATGATCTAACTGCAAATTTCCAAATTACAAGCTTCATAATCCTACTTTTATTTAAGCCAAAGTTATCATGCTTATGCTAGTTATTTTCTAGCCCACATTTTTCCACTGTTAGCTGCATGAAAATAAAGCCGTTTTGTAAGATTATATATTTAGAAAAAAAATCTACAAAATTGTCCCTATATTAATAGACTCTTAAGCATTCCTTGGTGGTGGCTCAGCACATTGCCATGTGAGCCTACTGCCCTTGAAAAGGCACACTTTAATGTTAATAGTTTTCCTGAATTTTCTGGTACTTACAGAGAGCAAGAGACTACAGTTCAGTTCCTCAAGCAGAGAGCTACGAGCCACGACAGTGCTGACTTGTAAGTTCCAGAATTACAGTGACAGAAGGGAAGCACCATCTTTCTTGAAAATAGGCTCCTCTAGTCTTAGCGAAAGGATGGATTATTAGAAGCAGTAAAGTGTTCTTAGCTGATTTAGGGCTTTAAGGGCATAAGCATCAATGGGTATCTCTGTACAGACAAAAAGGGAAGAGGAAGGGAGAAAAAAAGAAGGATTATATGGCTGACTACTGTTAGAACCAATGATTGTCTCAGGCAAACCTCAGAAAGAGTCTTGAGTCTATAAAATACTCCTTTGAGAGATATTAGCATACTGTTTCTGGCCTTAAATTGACACTCCTCTTGATCATCCCAAAAGGCAGAAACAGTATTTTAAGTGATGTCCTAATTTCCCATAAGGATAAATATATGGAAAAGGCTGACTGAGGCCTGAAGAAGTCAAAGGGAGATAAATGGACAATCTCACACACACACACTCTCACACACACACACATCACCATCAGCTACTCTTTAGCAAAAGAAGAAACATGAAAGCATGAAATTCTGATCTTGGCTATACCATTGTAAATGTTTCTATGTGAAATTAAGGAAATTACTCAAGATTCACACCAGTGTAAATGACAGAAGATAGAGCAGGATGGCATCTTAGACAGAAGTTGCACGTAACAGGTTTAAGTGATCAGAAACTGGTTTAAACCTGTAACAGAACATAAGTTTAGTGCACATAAACCAGCTTCAAAGGCTAGTGAAACACATCCAAAAAAGCCTGAGCCTGAATTGATTGAATCTTTGCAGGTTAATCTAACCTGGCTAGGCTGAATCAGTTTGTAACTGTTCAGAGTTCAGAGCCACGCCTGCAGTGGCTCAGGCTAGGCCCTGGGGAGGAGGGTGGGGGTGCTAGAACTGCCCTCCCTTGCCTTCTATAGTGCTGATCTGAGAGGGGCATGGCCAGGCTGTGAGTGCTGCAGAGGCAGAGGGGCCAGCCTGGGCTGGGCTGCCAGGGCTGAACCTTTCCCACTGGGCTGCAGCCCAGGCTGGGGCAACGGGGACTGTGCAGCTCCCCATGCTCAAGCCAGGCAGGGCTGTCATGGAGCCCCAGATGGCTGGGAAGGGTCCTGTGGGGCCAGCGCTCTTCTGAGCCCATGGCTGTGTGATAGCCCAGCCTGGCAATATGGGTGGGGACTGTCTCTGAGCCTGGCAACTGCCGCCGTGCTGCCTGTCCTGTGCAGCTCCTGGGACTATAGTCACACAACCAGCTGCAGGCTGGCCAGGGCCAGGCCAGGTGGAGGGGTGGGGGCTACTCTGCCCCCCTCATCTCCAGTTGCAGCCACACTGCTTTAAGGGAGGGGGGTGGGGCAGAAAGCTTCAGTCTCATGGCTCCTGCTCAGCGTGTGGAGCTGCAGCTCCCAGATGCCTTGGAAGGTAAAAGGCATCTGGGTGGAAGGTGTCTGGGCACTGCAGCCAGAGCTCCATGCACTGGGCAGAAGACACTGGGCCCAGCAGGGCTGTTTTTCTCCCCTCAGCTGCAGCTCCTGCTCCTATCACACTGTGCAGCACCACTCAGGGTTGGGGGAGCTACTTTCATCCTGACTGCTTGCTGGGCTGAAGGAAGTTCCCCCTACCCTGAGTGGTGGTGCGTGGTGTGACAGGAGCAGGAGTCACACTGTGTGTGTGTGTGTGTGTGTGTGTGTGTGTGTGTGTGTTAAGCCACAGCAGCGTGAATGCTGCAGGCATGCTAGCCCCTGCTGAAGCCACAAAGCTTGCCAGCTGTCAAGGAGATAGGTGTAGGGGCTTCTGGGTTTTGGGGCCTTGCACCTCTGACTGCTGACAGGCAAAACTCATGACATGGGTGCTTGTGCAACTGACTGTGTCTGCCTTAGGGCACAGCGGGGGTGAAAACTACAGGTCTCCTAGGCTCTGCTGTGGCCATAAAGCCTGCCAGCTGTCAAGGAGATAGGTTCAGAGGGAGTCTGGGTTCTGGGGCCCTGCACCTCTAGCTGCTCACAGGCAAAACTGGAACACACAGCTCAGTAACTGACATCAAGGCAGAAAGCAGGGCAGTTCAAACAATGCTGCCTTTCATGCAGTTCTTCCATCCCTCCCCCAGAGCACTGGGATTGGAAGAGACCTCAAGGAAGGGTGACAGTCACTGGCCAGCTACACAGTCAATAATGAGAGCAGTCCTTCTCCCCTCTTCCCCCTCCCTCTCCTTACTTTAGTTCCTGTTTCCCTGAAAGCAAGCCCAGCTTGAGCTTGGAAACTTGAAACATTTTGAAAATTTTGAAACATTTTGACTTGCCTTGTTTTGTTTTGAGGCTATTTAGAAGCTCTCTGTGTCATTTCAATTTCACTATTTTGAGCTTGAAACGAGTCGAAACAGCATTGAAACAAAACTGCCGGCAAAAATTTGCACAGTCCTAATAAAAAACATTACAAGAACAATACCCTTTCAAAAGTGAGCTTTATTAAGTATTTTTCATATTTTTCCTATATCAAATTATATACAACTTGTAACTCAAATTATAATATAAAAATATGTTCTTTGTAACTGTTTCTTCAAATTTATTTACTGAGGATTTGTTTTTGATGTTTTTGTCATGACTTTGCATCTAGCTGCTCAATAAGTGCATGAGCTTTTTCCATGAATTTTGACCACAGTTCACTTAGATCAGGGGTGGGCAAAATGCGGCTCAGGGTCCAGATGCAGCTCACCAGGCCATTTTATCTGGCCCGTGGAGCCCCTAAAAAATTTAGAAAGTTAATATTTATCTGTTCCTGGCTGCCTATCATGCAGCCCTCGATGGCTTGCCAAAACTCAGTAAGCGGCCCTCCACCCAAAATAATTGCCCACCCCTGACTTAGATGTATTAAGCTGATTAGAAATGTAAGATGATATGATGTCATCTCATGGAAAGGTATACTCCGTAGAGAAACAGCGCTTCATGAGCAGATATATCTCAACCCACTAGTGGTATACCCAGGAAAGTATCTGGAACATAGCCTGCAGCACAGCAAAAACTTGAGCTAAGGGAATTACACACAAAAGAGGTGTCCCTGAGAAGTTTATGTGGGTGCATGCTGAAAGGACATGACACACAAGGCATGTGACAGATAGTGAATCGCTCACCAGAATAAACAAACAAGACCAAGTGAGTAAACAAAAAAAGATAAAGTCTTTGGGTTGAAACACAGCTAATATAAATCTTTTCTGCTAATGTGTTGTGCACATATGCTTCTTCCTTCTTTATTGCCTATGGACCTGACTATTGAGTTGTTGGCTACAACGGACCAACTCACAGGATCATCATAAAATTCTAGTTTATTGGATGGATGCAAAAGTCATAGTATAACTTGGTGCTGATCCCCTCAAACACACACACACACACACACACACACACACAGAGTAGCTAGCTATGAACACTAAGCACCCATGTCAAGATATACCTATCCCCAAGCACTGCAGTCTGCCGTCGATGGTCAGTCGAGGCTTCTTTCAGTGCGATGTTGCTTCAGAAGGGGGTTATCTGTTGGTCCTTCTGGCTGGACAGGCAGGGTGCTGGTCAAGTTAAAGAGGGTGCCATTGGGGGTCATTCTTCACTGCCTTTTATCCCTCTCTGGCAGACTTTGGTGACTCCCCAGTTCTCGGGCTTACCCAATCCAGGTGTCGTTGACTTTGAGGGAAGTCCCTCTTGGTAGCTGCTGGATGGCAGCTATCAGCCCCAGGGGTCATGTCCACAGGTACATGCAGTCTTGGGAGTCCATTGATGAATTTTGATTGATTCACTGCTGTGACGAATAGAGCTCTGGAAGTGGTTGATCAGGGGTATTTCAACTCCAAGGGTCTGTTTCCAGCATTGATTAGTTTAAACTGGGGCTTCTGTACCTTTAACAGTGAAGTTTCAGAGGGGTTTCTGGCTCTGTATTGATTCTTTCCTCTCCTTAGTCTGTGGTATGTAGGTGTTAATTGCCGCTCATTAACTTGCTTATTCAGACCAGCTACTGTGTTACACGATCAACCACGATTCATTCAGGGACCCACTCCATACAGAGATTCCTGACCTTGCTAACATTATTACACAGTACAACTTACTTTTAAACTTAAAGTACATTTGTAAAAACATCTACAAGCTCTATTTTCACTGCAAATACACCTTATATAAAAATAATAATAATAATATAGTAAAAGAAAGAGAGGAAGGAAGGAAGGAAGAAAAGGTAGAAAAGAGAAAGCATCCCCAAAAGGGGGCAACTACTGCAAAAGCGGCTTTTGCCATATGGAGGAGCTTCATATTTTGGGGTGAGGGGCAGGCAAAAAGGTTTCTTGCTACAGAGCGACCACTTCACAAAAAAATTCAGATGACAAAATGTTATAACTTCCAAATTTCTTAGCATAGAGATCTCAACTTAACTTTCAGTAACTTAAAAAAAATATTTAACTGTTGCACTAAAGTGAGCAACTTACATATGTTTAAGACCAGATGGCTAGACTAGGCAAGTCTCCAGCAGGTGAGATGAACTAGTAATAGTGTACAAATTCTTATTTCTGCTTAGTTCAAGGGAACTGCATGAAAAATATTTGAAAATGCAGTAAAAACAACATTTTAACTTATCTGGCTAAAAAAATGGAATAGTATATTATTCTTGGAGAATGACATCTTGCTATAGGCCTAGGCCTTTCGATCAGTACAGAGAGAATACATCCTGTAACTGGTTAGTAATAAATACTCTCCATTTGTTCAGGTCTTTCAATTCTGAGTGTTCATCTCCCTCCTACTAGCTTCCTTACATGATTTTATATATCTCAGACTCCCTATCTCTATATGTATAGATAACATTTATTTCGTTATATCTATCTATCTACCTATAGACATAGATATAGATCTATATCTATAAAACATTTTATTTTAAATGAATATTTCTGAAACAGAGATGATCTCAAACTGAATCAAACATCCAAAAACCCTTGTGCATTTGGCAGGTTTGTCTATGCATTTTACCATTGTTGCATGAACCTGTCTGAAGTTCTACATAAATAATTACTATGGCATAAGTCCCGACTCTTGCTGAAAATGGAGATTAATGAGGAGTTCCTTGAAGTGTGCCTGAGTACCCTATTGTCATGTACTTGGGGAAAAGAGTGATTTGTAGCTTACCCTGCTATAGACCTTAAAGATTTCATCCCAGCTCTAAGTAAAACAGTTTGGAAGCAATATAGTAACATGGTTAGGACAAAAAGGATTTAGCAGCAGAAGCCTATATAGTTTACATAGATATGTGATTCACAAGAGAATAAATTCCCAGAAAGGGAATAGATTGCATGTCTAGGTGTGTGAAATTCATATTTCACTTGTTCAGGTGCAAACATGTTGTTAGGCAGGTTTAAATAATATTACTATCAGCACATCATTTTTAATGTATTTATGATAGGAAGCCAGTGTTTGGCCTTAAATTTTGCATGTAAACAATATTAAAAGTAAACCCACTTTAAAAAACATCTAATATTTAATTCAAAAGAGCACCTTATTCAAAAGAGCACCTCGCCCCTCATGGGCTATGGGCCCCTGGCCCTGGTTCCTCCTGTTTTGGGCTATGGGCTCTTGGCCTCATTTGTTCTCATCACTCTGTGGCTATGGCCTTGTTCCTTGGCCTTGGCCCCTAACCATCAGGCCCTGACCCCATTCCTGGGCCAGTTGATTTCTCCACTGTCCCTACAGTCTCAATTCTTAAACCACCAGTCTTGCCTACTCCAGCTCAAATATTAGTAAGCAGCCTTGCTACAACCCCGCTGCTCAGGAGCACTTCTCTGTATTGCTTCCAGTTAGACCACCTGCCTAACATAGACCCTGGTCTTATATCCTGCATGACCCCTTAGGTCATATGGCTCCCTTGATTGCCCTCTGCCACACCTGCAGCTTGATTCTCTTGCAGCCTGCTGTCCCCTAATGTAATAGGAGTACCAAACTTCCTGCTACAGGTGGGCTGTGGGCCAGAGGTGAGAGGAAAGGTGCTAGGACCCAACCACTGCTACTGCTTTTCCTGGTGGTAACAGAAAGAAACACCTGCCTCTCTCAATTTTCTGCACAGCAGCCAGAAAGGACCACCCACAGCTAAAGGTTTTCCCTGGGGTGGCACAGGAAAATGACTGCTGTTAAAGCACCCAGTGCTGAATGCTGCCAAGGCATTAGCTGGATGAAATGCTGTCCATTAGCTGGATGAAATGACTCTGGGATTTAGATTGCCAGACCCTGCTTCAAAACATTGCTTCCTGGTGTACCAGAAAGCCAGGTCCAAAATGTCCACAGATCTAAGAAATAAGATTCTTTTTAATTGCTTGATTCCACTTCCTAAATTGCTTTCAGAGCTTCCATATTAGATGTACCTAGAGGACTGTGGAATTTTTCTGGGAAATGCCTTTAATCTCTCCAAACAGACCTAGAAGCCAAGTGAAATATTATACACTTCAGTGGAAATAGAAATTTGTATTTATAGAATGAAAATTATGTGTCTTCTTAAAATTATTAGGGGGAAACGGGATAGAACAAATAGGTTAATTTTTGCAAGTCACTTTCAGCAATACTTTAACTAGTACCAAGTTCATTAAAGCATACTAACTGCTTTTACTTTTATTTGTATCTTATAATACTTAGAGATCAGCTATTAGGCTGCAATTTCCTATACTAACATAGGCAACCATATTGTGCCATTGTGTTATTCAGGCAGAACTGACTGATTTCAATAAGAAGTTATAGGAAAAATTTGGGTGTCCTGCAGGTTGCCTGACTTGTCATTTACTGGGGTATATTTCACTTGTCATTGGGATATATTTTAGAGCAAAATAAAAATCTTTACAAAATCCCAAACATTGATTAATTTTGTATTTCTGCTCTTATAACAATCAGAAAAATATTTAAAAATTGTAGCAGTTGGGTATAACAAATAGGTATGCCCCCCCTTCAAGGACTTGGAAAGGACAGTGTGAGAGCAGCTAGCTGTGTATGGGCCATTCAGCAAATGAGAGGAATTTGCTGTTTAGGGCAGTTTCCCAGTGAGGAAATTTAAGAAAGCTCCCAATTGAGCAGTGAGTGATGAAAGAACAGGAGAGAATGGAATGGAAAGGAAAGAGAGTGATAACTTTAACTTTTTAAAACATTTATTATAAAAAAGTTAAAGAACACAAGGTGAAAATTCAAGTGTGTGTTCCGCCCCCTGCTCCAAGGGGCTGAGCATGACAACCTTTATAAATAACAAAACACCTGTAGCACCAGAGATTGAAACCTTCTGCCCCCAATGCTCTTCATGGGATTACCTATTTAGGACTAGCCATCCATCTTCTACCTTGGGGAAGATGTGCTTACTCTGTAACAGCTTTCAGGATGGTACAGGAGTTGTAGGAGGGACAATGTGGGCAGTGATAGCAAGGTGATTCCAGGAAGCTTCATGAGCGTAAGAACTCTGCACACAAGTATACAACATGGCTGCAAGCAGGGCTTTTAATAAGGAGCTATCTGCTACAGTCCAAATACAGTCTATTTATTATACTGCACAGAGTTCTGTGCATAAAACACCCTAGCTGGCCCAGCACAACACAAACTGGTCTATATTTTTGTTTTTGTAAGGTGAAGTGTCCAAACTGAAGTGGAGCTGGCCCCTGTGAGCCATTTTTTGTAGCTCTTTAGGGTCACCATCTTTGCCTGACCCAGCAGAAAATTGGCTAGGCAAATCAAACTCCCCTTAGCTGCTCGGTATTGGATAGAGAAAATGTACACAGTCACAAAGAGTACTAAGTTCCTGTACACACCACCTTTAGCAGGATGATGGTACCCTCCCTGTATGAGGCATTCAGGGAGCACTTGAGACAGAAGCTGTGCAAGGCAGGTCTGCAGGTAGCTCTGCACTTCACCGCAGACATCTGGAGGAGCCAGGGTGGAGATCATGCTTACCTCTCCCTCACAGGGCACTGGTGCGATCAATCAGGCCATCTATGGGCCCTCCTTCAAGTGGAGGAGATGGATGACTCCCACACGGCAAGGGAGATCATAGTGCCATGAACAGCATGTTGTGGAGGTGGCTCATTGGGCAGGGTGAGCTCCCCCCACAGGTTCATGGTCATTGACAATGGGGCCAATAAGGTCAAGGCAGTGCATGATGTGAACTTCGTTGGCATCCACTGTGTGGCACACAAGTTCCAACTTATAGTCAGGGACACCTTGGAGGGGAACAGAGCTGCTGGTGATGACAGCTGGTTTCAAAATTCAGGAAGGTGGCAGCCTGCTTCCACTGCAACATCAAGCGGGGCAAGATGCTGCAGGACAAATAGGAAGAGCTGAGAGTCCCGCAGCACAAAAATCATGAAGGATGTGGAGACTCGGTGGAACTCCACATACCATGATGCTGGAAAGGCTGGTGAAGCAACAGAAGGCTATCCATGAGATGGCCTTGCTTGGGGAGATTGGGATTAGCAGTCCCCTTAGCAAAGCAGTGAAGGCTACCATCTCCCAGGTCTTGGTGCTCCTCAAGCCATTCCTCAAGGCCACCGAAACCCTCAGCACTGGCAATGCCCTCCTTAGCCAGGTGATCTCCATAATCAAGGAGCTTGAGAACCAAATGGAGAAGTTCCAGGGGATCAATGTTCCTGACTGGGGCAAGCCGCTTTCACCAGAGGTGCAGGCACTGGTGAGGCAGCTGAAGGAGGGCATCAGGAGATGGCTGGATCCATTGTGGTCCAGTATGGTCCATGTGCTGGTAAGCATGTGTGACCCGAGGGTGAAGGGTAGCGTGTGCAGCACACTAAACCCCTTGATCAGTGGACAAAGGTGCCGGTGAGCAGAGTCGGGGAGGCAGAAGGGAAAAAGCAAGGGGATGTGAAAGAGGGGATCCACTTTCCTGTACCAGCACTTGCAGCACGAGCCAGTCTCCTCCATGCCAGCTGCTGCCAGTGTGGGCCAAGGGCATGGCTTCAATGTTGGGGTACAGAGACCCCAGACCCCAGCCTCGGGCAAGTAGGTAGTCACCGAAGCCTTGGTGCTATCTCACTGAGGATGTGGAGCCATTGGACTGCAAACCCTGGGCCTACTGGGCAACCCACAGCCAGATATGGCCATGGTTGCCTGGGAAAACCTGTCCTGTCAACTGACCAATGTTCCACGTGAGAGGATGTTCTGCATTGCTTGGGATGTTGTAATACCACCGTACCTCCTTGGATCCTGGTTTAGTGGAGGAATGGGTGTTCCTGAAGGTGAACCTCCCACTGCTGGGGTTCCCCAAGCTCCACATACAGATGGAGTGAGTGCCACCCTCCTCAATCTGTCCACCCCCATTTCCTTTTTTTTTTTTTTAAACCATTTAATGCCCCACTCTCAGAGCTGGAGGTGGCACTCACTGCATCACCAGCCAGCAGGGGAAGAACATCTCCCTGCTGAGCTCCCATGCCAGGATTAACTTGGAGGTATGGGATGGGTCTATGGAGAAGGAGGAAGCCCCAGGTCCTTGGCATGACCTAAAACTGCACCCTGCGGTGGTCGGAAGGCCTGGTGGGACCACCGGTGGTGTGGTAGGAGGCACCTTATAACCTCCAGCTACCACATACATGCACACTCCTGGCTAGGGAAAAACTAAACCTTTAAGATCATTGAAAGGGCTGAGCTCCAGGTGAGTTTAGCTGCCTGGGATGCCATCTGTGAGGCATGTGCTGCAGTGCAGGGGGAGGTACAGAGCTGAGGAATGGATGTCACCCCTAGATATTAGGGGCCTAAATGGGCAGCCTCCCACCTGGGTAACATCTGAATCAGTTTTTCATCAAGGTGTGGTAGGTGGTTGGCCCAGAAACAGGTGGGCAGGCCAAGATCTCACTCACACTGGGAAGGTCCCGTTTCATAGATTTCATAAACATTAGGGCTGGAAGGGACCTTGGAAGATCATTGAGTCCAGCCCCCTGCCCCAGGGGCAGGAAGTCAGCTGGGGTCATAGGTTCCCAGCAAGAAAAACATCCAGGTTTCTCTTGAAGGCATTCAAAGTAGGTGCTTGAACAACCCCCAGTGGCAGGCTATTCCAGACGTTGGGGGCTTGGATAAAGAAGTTCTTCTTTATGTCCAGCCTGAAATGGTCATGCAGAAGTTTATAACCATTTGACCTTGTCATCCCTTGGGATGATCTGGTAAACAAACATTCCCTCAGATCCTGGTGAACACCCCTTATAAACTGATGGTGGCCATCAGATCACCCCTGAGCCTGTGCTTGTCCAAGCTGAAGAGTCTCATAGCTCTCAGTCTTTCATTATAAGGTCTGTTTTCCTGACCTCTGATCATGTGCGTGGCTCTTCTCTGGACTCTCTCAAGCTTCTCCACACCCTTTTTGAATTGTAGAGCCCAAAACTGGATGCGGTACTCCAGCCTGTTACAGGCTACCAACCCCCTGCTGGTTTCATCCTGCTCTGCCTTAACCCACACACTGACTCAAAGACCCTTGTCTGCTATCTCATATCATGTATAAGACCAACTGAATAGTAGGAGAGATATCTCTTAGCAAGCTTTTGGGTTTAAAACTCTTTGTCAGTCTGAGGAAGCATCTGCAGTTGGTATGTGTGCTCTTCCTGGATAGAAGGAATAGTAAAGAAGCCAGAGGCTGGCATGCAATGCAGACAAGAAAGCCAGTCAGTGAAAATGTAAATTGAGGCATCAGGAGGTGAGATCAGGCTGGATGGGGGATGTAGCAGGTTAAAGTGGAGAGGTACCTGCTACCTGGGGAGTCAGATGTCTGGCAGGTTGTAGCATGTCATAAATCCAATATCTATATTGAGTCCATGGGTTTCTGTATCTAAGAGGTAGATGAAGTGAAGTTCATAGGCTCATCTGTGAAAAGTGGTTTGTAAATTCCCTTTGAGGATCAGGCCTGAGAGATTGGAGACAGAGTGGTTTTCTTGTGATAAATGTGCCCCCACAGGTAGTTGGGTATTCTTGTCTGTAATAGATTTCCAGTGTGCATTCATTCTGGTGTGAAGTTGTTGCTTGGTGTCTCCTATGTATTTTCCATCAGAGCATTTGGTGCACTGGATGAGATAAAAAATGTTTCTGGAGGTGCAGGTAAGATCCAAGATCCAGGAAAGATGATAGTTTTGTTATGGGGTGTAGTAATTGTGGGGGTACTGGAGATGTGTTGGCAGGTTTTGCATTTCTTGTCATGGCATGGTCTGGATCCATTAGGTGTGTTTTGGGCTGTAGGAAGTTGGCTTCTAGTGATGAGGTTAGTGAGGTTCAGTGCTTGTTTGAATTTACAAACCACTTTTCACAGACAAGCCTATGAAATGCACTTCACCAACCTCCTAGGTACAGAAACTCATGAACTCAATATAGACATTGGAACTATGATACTTAATGGATTCAATATAGACATTGTAAATCTGACATACTATAAACTGCCAAACATCTGACTTCCCAGGTTCATAGATTATAGAGTCGGAAGGGACCCAATGGATCGTGTCTGACCCCCTGCTCCTGGCAGGAAAGAGGACTGAGTTCAGATGACCCCAGCCAGGTGATTGTCAAGCCTCCTCTTGAAGACCTCCAAGTTAGGTGATAGCACCACCTCTCTTGGAAGCCCATTCCAGACTCTGGCCACCCTTACTGTAAAAAAAAAATTCCTTATGTCTAACCTAAATCTACTCTCCACTAGTTTGCACCCATTGTTCCTAGTTACTCCCTGGGGCACTCTGGTAAACAGCACATCCCCAATTCCCTGCTGTCCTCCCCTGATAAACTTATAGGTGGCTACACGGTAACCCCTCAGCCATCTTCTGTAAAGGCTGAAGAGATACAGATCCCTCAACCTCTCCTCATAGGGTCTTTCACAGAGACCACTAATCATGTAAGTGGCCCTCTTCTGAACCCTCTCCAGATTCTCTGTGTCCCTCTTGAAGTGTGGTGCCCAATACTGGACACAGTACTCCAACTGTAGCCTGACTAAAGCCGCATAGAGGGGGAGCATCACCTCCCTCGATCTGTTGGTCATGCATCTGCTAATACATGACAAGGCACGATTGGCTTCGTTGATGGCCTGGTTACGCTGCCAGCTCATGTTCATCTTGGAGTCAACTATGACTCCAAGACCTCTCTCTGCCTCTGAGCTGCTGAGGAGGACATCCTCCAACCTGTAGGTATGCTGGGGATTCCTCCTTCCTAGGTGGAGTACGTTACATTTATCTTTGTTGAATTGCATCCTATTACGTTCTGCCCATTGATCTAACCTGTCCAGGTCGGCCTGTATCTCCTCCCTGCCCTCTGGTGTATTAACTTTGCCCCATAATTTGGTATCATCTGCAAACTTGGGGAGGGTGCTCAACACACCCTTGTCCAAATCACTGATGAAGATATTAAATAATACCGGCCCAAGTACCGAATCCTGTGGGACCCCACCACCCACCTCCTTCCAGGTTGAAAATGACCCATCAACCACCTGTCTCTGGGTGCAGTCCCTAAGCCAGTTAGCCACCCACCTGACCATATAGGTGTCCACTCCACAGCCTGTTAGCTTTCCTATGAGAATAGGATGCAAAATTGTGTCAAAGGCCTTCCTAAAATCCAGGTATATGATATCAGCCTCAGCTCCTGTGTCAAGGCAGTGTGTGACCTGGTCATAAAAGGCTATAAGGTTTTTCAGGCACAATCTACCTGTGACAAACTCATGCTGCTTTCCTTTCAGCATAGTTTTTCCTGCAGGGCCTTCACAAATATGCTCTTTGATGATTTTTTCTAGTATTTTCCCAGGGATAGAGGTAAGACTGACTGGCCTAAAGTTACCCAGCTCATTTCTTCTCCACTTCTTAAAAATGGGCACCATGTTGGCCTTTTCCAGTCCCCAGGGACCTGACCGGAGCACTATGAGAGCTCAAACAGCTATGCCAGTGGCTCAGCAATGACACTGGTGGCCAATTCCTTCAGCACCTGTGGATGGAGGTCATCCAGGCCAGCTGACTTGTACCCATCCAGCCCTTCCAAGTGCTCTTTAACTAAGTCAGCACTAACTTTTGGTGGTCTGGTGCCTTTTGGATATCTGTCTATGCTCAAGGTGGGGGAATAGTCTTGGTCAGTATTAAGGAATACTGAAGCAAAGAACTCATTGAAGAGCTCTGCCTTTTTCTCTGCGTCAACTACCAACTGACCTGATTTGTCTTGTAGGGGCCCTATGCTACTCTGCACTTTCTTTTTGCTCGCTATGTATCTGTAGAAGAACTTTTTATCGTCATTAATTGTTATAGCTAGCCTAAGCTCCAGTCCTGTCTTGGCCTGCCTAACTGACTCCTTGCAATAGCATGCCAGAGTGGTGTATGCCTCCAGGTATCTCTCCACTTTTACCTGCTACATCCCCATTTCTCCTCCCCCCACCCTGCCCATCCCTCCAGCCTCTCTCACCTGCTGACACCTCAATTTACATTTTCACTGACTGGCTTTCTTGCCTGCATTGCATGCTAGCTTCTGGATTCTTTATTATTAATTCCATCCAGGAAGAGCACACACACACACCCCAACTGCAGATGCTTCCTCAGCCTGACAAAGGGTTTTAAAACCTGAAAGCTTGCTAAGATATATTTCTCCAACTATTCGGTTGGTCTAATAAAAAATATCAGATATGTCCATACTGGGGCCAGGACTCAGAGGGGGATCAAAGGCCCAGAGGCCCACCTTCAAGGAATGCCCAGAGAAAGAGGCTTGGGATTCTGACTGGCCTGAAGGTGGGGCAAGGGCCTAAGGGGGAGCCAAAGGTCCCAGAGAGGGGACCACAGCTGGAGGGGGTGAAGGATGCAATCTGTGAGGCATGGGCCACAGTGTAAGAGGAAGTATGAAACTGTGGAATAGATGTCACCCCAAGACACCTAAATTGGGCAGCCTCCCACCTGGGAAAAGTCTGAATCAGTTTTCTATCAGGGCACGGTAGGAAAAAAGAGGGGAGGGTAGCTGACCCCAAAAAAGGTAGGGGTGGAGATCTAACTGACACTGGGTAGGTCCCCTGTTACAGGCTACCATTCCT
>NW_005842550.1:465491-469162 GCF_000455745.1 Alligator sinensis
CATCCCACTGTGCCTTAACACACACACGTCACACGTCTTGCTTTGAACAGTTTGAGGTGCAGTTTCCCAGAAACTCCTGCACCTACATCCTTCAAACTCGGCAGGCTTTTCTGTTGGGGTGTGCTCCCCTAACCTTTCCCTTCCATGGGGTCACCCACAAAGCAGCAGGGGCTGAGGTTTTCTGGCTTCACTGGGGAGGCATAAGTGTGTTATTTTCTGGAAGGTGCCCTGCCACAAGCAACTCCACCACACCATCCTCCCTAGCAGGGTGTAGTTTTAGGTCATGCCCCAGGACCGGGAACCTCTACCCAGAGATGACCTGAGCAAGGTGTGCAGCCCAGGACAAATCAGCCTGCATGGGGCCCCACCTTAGGCATGAGGAAGCTGGTGGTGGATTTAGTGGTGGTGGGTGGGGTGGGGTGAGAGTGTCCAGACATGCTGGATTCAGCAATGGATTCAGTGGCAGGGGGCAGGGCGGGGCGGGGGGGTAGTTGCCCTGATTCACACCCCCCTAGGGTCAGCCCTACCTCCATTATCCCCAAAGTTCCTGCCCTGTACCTCCAAGATATTCTGGGAACATCCATCTGGGTGATATTGCTCCTTTGGCCTCCTGCAGCAGCTGTTCACTTTGCTCTGGAGCCTAGCCTTATACCCAGGCTCCCAGCCCTCTCCACCAATCAGATGGCCTCCTGTTTAACATATGACCACCTCATTGGGCCTGCTCCCACCTGCGGGCTGTTTACTGCCTGCTCAAATCCTTTTGATTGACAGACACAATCTATCACAGTCCAGAGATTTGGCAGCAGGGAGCAGTGCTACCACTCTTTTGCCACCAAATTTTCAGACACTTGGGGAGCCCTGTAGATCAGAATGCATGCCACCATGTGCTTGATATGACTCATGGACTGCAGGTTGAGCATCCCTGAACTAAATGATGGATTTGGGAAGGATCTTTTTTGAATCATAAGAAGTTGTTGCCAACACTAACAGGGTAACTAAAATAGATATTCAGTATTATTTTTAAAAATGCCTAAATAACTTAGAAACCTAGGTCTCATTTTCAAAAGTTACTCAACAACCACAGTTTAATTGTAAATCAAAGAGATTCAAACTTGTAGCTGCATAAATCACTCCTGAAAATTTGCTTTGTTTTTGAAAATTGTTCTCATATGGCAATGGAAGAAATGATGATAAATGCAGAATGCTGCAAATTTGATTGTAACCACAAAATGTCTACTGAAGAATATTACTGTACATTTTTCTCTTCATTTTGTATTATTATTCTGTTAGTCACAGTAAGTGGAGGGATTTTTCTCTACAGCCTCTGGCATGCAGTAGTTATGCAGATAACTATTGGCATATGTTACAAAAATACTTGCCCAAAAGATGACCTGTAGACTAAACAAAATCTGAGGAATCTGTTGCCCTACTAAAATGCACCAAAAACAGTGTTTTTGTTAATAAAAATGGATGCATTAGTAAGAAAATGGGTTCTTTTGCTGTGAGTGTGAATGTAAGCATTTGAACGTGTATTAATCCGATTTCATCCAAAATCTAGTGATACACATATTAATTGTAGATGTAGTGCACTTAATATATATAAAATTGTGACTCCATTTTCCATTACAGTAAAATCTGAGGGAAGCCTAACTGTCTCACTGTGGGCTTATCAAACCTGTAGCCATGGAAGCTTCATCAAGTATATAGCATTTGGCAACTCACTTGCATCATGGTGCCAAAAGAAGAAGCATAATGCACCTGACAGACCTGAATTTATTACCGCATGAGATGGTAAATTTCCTACATAAGCTGAGAGACAGATCAACCATGAAAGACAAATATATCTAGCTTGCTTTATTTAAAAATAAGAATAATAAGAAAATCTGACAACATACAAGTTGAAAACCCAATTAGAAATTGTGGAGTAAAACTGAAAGTATGAAAATTTTATGCACTATTGCTTTTTTAACTAGTTTCAGGAGTCAGAGAAGTTGAGGGGACTGAGATATTACAGTTGCAAGCCTTCCAGAGTTGAGCTCCCTGAACATAATCCACAGTACCAAATTAATCACCTATAATTTCTGCTGAATGCATGGAGAGAATGAGACTTGAAACAGCATCCATACTGATCAGGGAGCCACTTAAGCTAGTTCATAGGAAAAGCCAGTAACAGGGATGTTTCTTAAATTCTGTCTCTCTCTTCAGATACAGTCCTCTTACCTCATGTTGCAGGAAGACACCTGCCTTCATTTACAAACCATCACTTGAACACTCTTCTGCAAATAGAAGTACAGCTCCCTGCTGTAACTGAAACCACTTTGCAGGAAGTGTTTTGAGTTACAACAATCCCCTGGAATGAACAGAAGTTCACTGTTGGTTCCAGGGCAGAGGGGAATCTCACTGCTGGCTGGGATCCTGCAGCCAGTTTCCCCTAGCAACAACTCCTCCTTCTTGTGCACCTATCCCTGTTTCAGAATGGGAGGGAGGAGAGGGAGCTTGTTCTAGGGGTTCCCCAGTCAGCAGTGGAGGGTGGGGAACCCCTAGAACCTATAGTGGGGGCTGAAAAAAATGCAAATCAAACACCCTCCACTCCTTTTCCCCGCTTCCATTCTGGAAATAGCAACAGGCTGGCAGACAGAAGTTACAGAAAATGTCTCTATCTGACCCCTCATGCAATGAGGCTTCAGATTTTTGCCCAATTGGCCATTTTTGAAGCTGTCTGCAGCCATGTACTTGTGTTTGGTCATGACTATAGACTGCTTTCTGTGGCCAGATTGGGCAAAAAGTGTCACTTCTGTCTGCGCTGGTGAACTGGAGACTCTCTGCTGGCTTGCATAGTCTTCTTTTTGCTATAAATTTGGATATATTACCATCCAGGACCAAACTTCTTTTAATTCTCTTAACAGAGTTCTTTCTTCAAATAACTAATATACTGACAGTATGATTTGTGGACAGTGATGTTACTTCATTGACAATCATTCTAAAAAGAATTTAAAATATCTAATTTCTTTAAAATTTTGCTAGAAGGTACATCATTAAATTAGGCAGATTTGGGGGGAGGTTGTATCCTTTTGTCCTCATTACTGGTTATTTCAAAGGGTTCTACTCCTTAAAGGAGAAGCCAAAGATATAGAATAGCTTTTAAAAAGGAAATAACAAGTCAGTAGCTAGGGATGGACTTAATGAGTTAGAAAATCCTTAGGGAATAGCAGAGAATCTGTGAAACAGTATGATAAAGCAGCTGAAAGAATTATTTTAAAAGAGACTTTCAAATGTTCTTCCAAAAGACTAGTTCTTGAAAATCAAGTATGCCTGCTTTTCATCAGATTCTACTTGAATAGACCCCAATGTGCATGATTATTTACCTAACAGGCTAGCCCTAACCAGTCACATGCAGCCTATGTAATTACATCCAAAGGTTCTCTAAAAATGTTACATGTCTTTGTTTAGTGCAATCGGAAATGAATCTCCTCAGAAGTGGAGTACAGAAATCTTACAGAAATTGTGAACAAGTAGGGTCTGCCAGTACACATAGGATAGGATGTGTGCAAATTTGCCATCCCATTTTGCTCATAGCATTTATACCCTATTGTTTAGAGCAGTAAAGCCAGGGAAAAAAAAAGCTTGGAAGACTAGAACATGCCACAAATCAAGCTCTGAAAGTCAATTGG
>NW_005842550.1:469193-474263 GCF_000455745.1 Alligator sinensis
GTGAATTTGGAAAGAGTGTGTTTTTTTTTCTAAATTGCAGAAGGATGTGATGCCAGAATATGACTCCATGTACATCTCCATATGGAAGTGAGAATATATAAAGTACCTCCTTCCAATCTGTGCCATCTACCTATACCATTCCAACATAATATAAAAAACAAACAAATAAAAAACACCTACAGAATAGAAGCAAAACATTATAAAAAGTGAAGGGATGCAATATGTTCTTTCTGAATAACCTCATTTTATTCTAATTTTGGTTAGGTAGACATTGGTGTCAGAAACGGACTGACAAAGTTCACTGACAACACCAAACTCTGGGGTAAAGCGTCCACACCTGAAGACAGGAGGGTGATCCAGGCAGACCTTGACAGGCTCAGGAAATGGGTGGATGAGAACGTGATGGTGTTTAACACTGAAAAATGCAAGGTTCTCCACCTTGAAAGGAAAAACCCGCAGCATGCTTATAGGCTCAGCAGTGCTACGCTGGTTAACACTATGGACGAAAGGGAAATGATTGACCACAAGATGAACATGAGCCTTCAATGTGATGCTGCAGCTAGCAAAGCGAGCAAAACGCTGGCTTGTATCCATAGATGCTTCTCAAGCAAATCCCAGGATATCATTCTCCCATTGTACTCAGCCTTGGTGAGGCCACAGCTGGAGTACTGTGTCCAGTTTTGGGCTCCACAATTCAAAAAGGATGTGGAGAAGCTTGAGAGAGACCAGAGCAGAGCCACGCACATGATCAGAGGTCAGGAAAACAGACTTTATGATGAGATTCTGAGAGCCATGGGACTGTTCAGCCTGGAAAAGCGCAGGCTCAGGGTTGATCTGGTAGCCACCTATAAGTTTATCAGGGGTGCTCACCAGGATCTGGGGAAACATTTGTTCAATAGAGTGCCCCAAGGGATGACAAGGTCGAATGGTTATAAACTCCTGCAAGACCGTTTCAAGCTGGACATACGGAAGAATTTCTTTACTGTCCGAGCCCCCGAGGATTGGAATAGACTGGTGCCGGAGGTGGTTCAAGCACCTACTTTGAACTCCTTCAAGAGACCATTTGGATGTTTATCTTGCTGGGATTCTATGATCCCTGCTGACTTCCTGCCCTAGGGTGTGGGGCTGGACTCAATCTTCCAAGGTCCCTTCCAGCCCTAGTGTCTATGAATCTATGAATCTATGAAGTCTGATATCAGGGATCCTGGTTTTCTTTGATAAAAAAAAATCACAAAGTTTTTGACAAAAAATTGCAAATTCTCTGATTAAAACCCCCAAATCCATGATTAAAATGAAAAGCATCTATCTATCTATCTATCTATCTATCTGTATCAGTTGAACACAATGTTTTATTGATATATTTACAGTTTTAAAGAAATTTGGAATCCTGCCAGTTCCTCCATCACTATAATAAAACAAATTCTAAATTTCTATATATTTTGGCATTTGATTTTGGGTTTTTCATCATGGAATAAGAGTTCTTGCTGACACCACTCTATACACCCCAGGGAATTTTGCACAGAAAAATTCAAAATTATGTGCAGAAAACCTCAAAATTATGCAAAGAAAAAATATACATCACATTAAACTAAATATAACATTATTTGAATCTTCTTAAGAAATATATGCAATTACTTTGTGTGTGCCTGTGTGTGTGTGTGTAGGGGATTTCTAATGGTGTGTAAGGTAGGGTTTGTGGGTGGAGAACTGTGAAGGGATGTGTGAGGTTTGTGGTGCACAGCCCCCAACAGTGGCAACTCAGCAGCAACAGGCAATGGGCCCTCGGTGTGCTTGTGGCCACAGGAGGCAGAACCCCTGGTGGTTCATACCTCTGGCTGAGTCCCAAGGCCTGCTGGCATGGAGTCGGTTGAGCCCTCCAGCGTATGCCTTCAGACAAGACTGGGCTGGCTTCATGCTGGCATGTGTGGACTGGGGCACTGCAGGTGGAAGCCATGCACCACTGGGCCATGCAGACTCCATGCCTCCATGGGCAGCTTCCTGCTGGAATGCTGGAAGCTGCACATGGAGGCACGGAGCCAGCCAGCTAAGCCTGATGGTGCATGGACCAGGAGCCACATGCTATTGTGCCGGGCAGGCTCCATGCCTCCGCATGGACTGCCAGCACTCCAGCAGGAAGCTGCACATGGAGGTAAGTAGAAGCCCACCTGGTCCAATGGTGTGTTTTTATATTGGTGTTATGTCATACTTTAGCTCCTTCTTCTGGGTATGATTCCTTGTTTTGTAATCAGTATGCTAATATCCTGCAATGTCACCATATTTTTTATATTTAAAGTTACTATTATGTACCCAGCTCTTTCACCTGTTGGGGTATGTTTTCATTACTTTTATGAAACATATCTAAAATACACATATTGGTAAGATATGATAATAGTTCTGTTCCCATATTCTTCCCCTTAAGTTGTCCATTATTGCCCTTTTAGAAAAGTATTGTATAATAGAATATTTGAAACTTTTTCAACTATTTATTTTCATTGCAAAAATAGATATTTTATTAAATGGGAACTTTTGCTAAGATTTTCTTCTTTCCTTGGAATTTTCCATTTCTGTAGAAATTCAGAAAAAATATTTAATATTTTTCATGTCGCTAAAGATCTTGAGTTTTAGTAGCTTTCAGCCAAAACCTTATCAGTTTTTTTTATTGCCCAAAACTGAAACCATTTGTTTCCCCCCTTTTTTTCCCCCAAGTAAAAATATGACCAAAATAAAAATGGAAAAAAGTTGTCACTGGAATTAAGTGGAATTAAGAACTTGGGTGGACAAAAGACAAAAGCATTAATTAGCTCTATTGTTGAGGAAGACTAATTTTTTTCCTTCCCAATTCTGAATTGGTTTTAAGAGCATCTTTTTCTATGAAAAAAACTGTCTATTGGTGATAAATTATTCAGTTTCTACTGTTAAACTTTTCTGTTCGTACTTCTGACTCAAGAATTTTCAAACCATCATGTTCTTCTTAATAGATGGCTTTTCTTCTCAACTGTCATAGAATAACCCTTCAATATACTTTGTCCATCTTTTCAATACTTGTTCTCATTCCATAATCACATCATGATTCTTGGCTTTTATACATCACCTAGCAGTACATCCTCCTTTGCCTGTAGTGTCTTTGATATTCCTATACATTGGTGTAACATCTTTATCCTTTTGTTTTTCTATTTCTGTACATTTTTCATTAAGCCATTTTTCCTTCTCTTCATTGCACCTTGATCAAACTATTTTGTCCAGTTTCTTATACTCTTTCATACTATGGGTTTCCATCTTTCTTCTTTCTTCCATAAGTTCAAGGATTTCTTCAGTCATCCATTTCTGTTTCTTTTGCCTTACTTTTGATGGAATAACCTCCTTGGCTATTTAACTAGTGCTTCTTTTAAAGTTTCTCAGTTTGACATATTTCCTTCATCTTCAAGTTCTAGAAAACTGTTTTTGATTGCAACTGTCTTTTACTCGTGTGGTATTCAAACCATGTGTTTATAATGACTTGATCATTTGCAACACACCAATCAATCCATCTCTCTCCTCTTTCATTTTTCTCACCAAGTCCATTAGGTGGACAACAATATTATCCACTCATTCTCAACTAACTTTTGCATTTAGATCTTCCATCACTATGATCACTTCTTGAGGTTTGCATTGCTTTCTTGCCTTATCAAAGCGTTCATAGAAATGATCAATGTCCTCTTCCCCAGCTTCAGCTGTTGGTGCATAAAGTTGTATTATTGCAATGTTGAATGGTTTAGCTTGTATTTGCACACGCATCACTGTATCAGGTATTGCCCAAAAAACATGCAAATATTTTGAGATTTCTTCATCCAAAATCAACCCAACTCCTCTTTTGTGCACTTGACTTCTTGAATAGATTATCTTCAGATCTAGAATATTGATTTTTAATCTCTTAATTTCATGATTGATATTGTCCAGTTTCCCAGTTTGATGTAGAATCCTCACAGTTCATGTTGCCAGTTTGACTGCTTTCTTCTGAATACAGATAGTATCTTGCTAACGGTCAGGAATCACCTGTTGCCCATGACTATCCTTACCAGGCTAGGTGTCCTCACCCTTTGTGTCAGGGACCTCCTTCACACCATTGTGCAATTTTCTTAATTCTTGAATGATCATAGATTATGCTTGGCAAAATAGTGCAGTAGGTTGGCACTTCTTGCTGCAGGTTGCAGTGCTCAGCTAACTTGAGCAAGTCTCCTCTATTGTTGTCCCAGTTGCACCAGGTGAGATGATCCACCATTCTGCACCCCCAATGGCTTCAACTGTAACCCTGATAAGGGAGGCTGACGGGTGCAACGTCTTGCCTAAGGGTAACCCAGAGACTGTAGTAGCTAGAGAGTGTGCGAGCCGGGAGCGGTCCGAGGCTTTCGGGGGCACGCGGCGGGCTGTGGCCAGGAGCCCGCAATGGTAGGGCGGGTACTTTTCCATGACGGACTAGAATTAGGCACGGACTCGTAGCGGTTAATTAAAGATTGTTTTACTTACACCGTAGGTGGTCGCGGTGCAGGCAGGAAAAACTTTCTTGAGTTGCAGTTACAGACAAACACAAGTGGAGTTTGCTAGGCTCCACCAAAGACACACGCATGGAGTTTGCTAGGCTCCACAAAAACAAACACGACAGAGCTCTCGATACTCTTGACAAGCGCGCAAAACCGTAGATACATCTTAAGAATTTAACGAATGAGACGGGAAGAGGTTGGTGGTTGATCAGGCCGCCGAACTCCTCTGAGACACACACAAAGTTTCTATTACTCTGCCGCGTGCTCAGAGTCCCCACGAGATGGTTATGGAGTCCTCTACAACTTGGGCGGAAACTGCTCAAACCTCTTATACGCCTAGCAAGCCAATCGCTAGTCGCCACGTGGGAATAATTTAGAAACAGCCAATAGTGGGAAACAAATTTACATACGGGTGGTGGGAACTCCTTTGCACCGGGGTTTTCTCTCTGCAGCTGAGAATTGCACCGTGCAAAGAAAGCTCCATGTGGCGGGAAATAATTCTGCAGTGCCGAAGCGCACACACAATCATTGGGTCATGACATCCCCCCTTGCT
>NW_005842550.1:476095-482957 GCF_000455745.1 Alligator sinensis
TACACCGTAGGTGGTCGCGGTGCAGGCAGGAAAAACTTTCTTGAGTTGCAGTTACAGACAAACACAAGTGGAGTTTGCTAGGCTCCACCGAAGACACACACACAGAGTTTGCTAGGCTCCGCAAAAACAAACATGACAGAGCTCTGGATACCCTTGATGAGCATGCAAAACCGTAGATACATCTTAAGAATTTAACGAATGAGACGGGAAGAGGTTGGTGGTTGATCAGGCCGCCAAACTCCTCTGAGACACACAAAGTTTCTATTACTCTGCCGCGTGCTCAGAGTCCCCACGAGATGGTTGTGGAGTCCTCTACCACTTGGGTGGAAACTGCTCAAACCTCTTATACGACTAGCAAGCCAATCACTAGCCGCCACATGGGAATAATTTAGAAACAGCCAACAGTGGGAAACAAATTTACATACGGGTGGCGGGAACTCCTTTGCACCGGGGTTTTCTCTCTGCAGCTGAGAATTGCACCGTGCAAAGAAAGCTCCGTGTGGCGGGAAATAATTCTGCAGTGCCGAAGCGCGCACACAATCATTGGGTCATGACAGAGAGTACTTGTCTTACTATTAAGTAACCCAATGATTGTGCCACAGTTGTAACTTGGGTTTTGTAGTAATTACAGAATAGAGAATAAAATGGAAGCATAGCACCACAAAATAGAATCTTTGCCAAATGGGTTCAGGGGAAATATAAGCAAAAACTGTAACCTCCAAAAGACATTTATGTTGAGAACCAATAGCACATAATTACCAGCCAGTGAAAAAGAGGTTCTCTCTGATGTACATCTAGCTGTAAAGTACTGACTTCTGTCTGGAAATGTCATTTAATTATGTTATATACTTTGGAGAAAATCAGCAAACATAGAGCCAAGACACAGGTTTTACAATAAATGGGATTTTCATTACTTCAGAACTACTGTTGTAGCTTTCAATGGCTTTAAATAAATCACAGAGAAATATATTAACTAAAATCTAGTACTTAAAAATCATTTTCCATAGCTCGTTCCATGGTGAATTTTAATAAAGTAGGTGCTTAAGGTCCCTTGTTGCAGGAATCATTCATATGGATAGACTACTGTAGGAAGACAACAAACATACTGCCTTTAATTTTATCTTCATTTGTCCCTTAGGAACATACATAAGGATTTAAAAATTCCTGGAATGAACTTGGGCAATTCAGTCCATCACATATGTTCTAGTAATTTCCTGACTGTGGTAAGCTAGAAGAACCCCCACTTTATAATACCTTACCATTCATACAGTATAGTAGCCTTTAGTGGACAAGGTATGTTGCGGGGGCTGAACCTATTATTTCAATTTCACTATGTTTATCAGTGAATTTAGCACACAGTCCACAGCCCTATCAGTACATGAATGGCAGCAAAAGTTCACTTTAACTTCACTTTCTTGGGCTACATGATAACATTTAGGCAGGAAGGCAAATAGCAACAATATTTCATGATGCCATGATGTGGAATGTGACTACATAGGAAAATGGCAGCCAGCTGAGATGACTACTATAGACATATAAATATTCAGACTGTGCAATTACAGAGTGTAGAGGCGTAAAATACTTTAAGCAGCAAATAAATATGGTGAGTATCCTACTTATTCACTCCATTAATTTATAGTAACAAGCCACAGATTAATGTATAAGAAATATATTAAGATCTTATTTAAGAGCCAAATGGAAGTTTCACATTTAAGAATCTGGAAGCTTAAAGTTTCACTTCACAAAATCTCTTCTTGTGAAAAATAAGCATTCATACCTGTGATACTCAAACTTTTTCTATTTAGTGCAAGATCCAGGAATTGGAAGTTGGACTGAATCATTAATCTAGTGTTTAAGGAGCAACTGATCCAGTTTTGAATAATCACACAAACTAATTAATACAATCACAGTAGCAGAATAGATCTGACAAATCCTGATCCAAATTATGTTGTATGATTTGTATATATAGGTGAGCTGGGCTGAAGTCATGTGTGCTGCCAAACCAAAACAAACTCATGTAAACCACCCCGGGGTTTCATTTTGATTTTTTTATTATTATTATTGTTTGGCATGATCTAGTAGTCTGTATGATTAACTGCCAGTTTGCACTCACATAGGGTTATATTCACTTTTTAATGAAGTCAGTGAAGATATTCCCATTAAATCAAATGAGATTGGAAACATGATCTTAGAGGAACTCATTTTTTCTGGAGGTTATGACTTATTTTGTTTTTTAACATGCTAAAAAGACTGCACAAGATAGTTATACACACAGCTAACCTTTAAAATATCTGATTTATTAGGTCTTGTAAAGTTGAGAGACAAATCAGAGATGAAAGCTCACTATATTCTCCAAATTTTTAGATGTTTCTTCTATTTGGCCTTTGTACAAAGGATCAAGAGATCTTTTTTTTTTCTTTTGATAACCCACTAGATAAATCAAAATAGTTGTGCTTTAAAAAGACACTTGGCTTTGATTACATGCCAATATTCATTTTAATTTGTAATCTTGGCAAAAGGTTTTACATATATTGCTAGTTTTCTTATTTAGATATCAGGCCCATTTTAGCAATTGACTAGTCACAGGTCTTGCTGCAATAGTCAGATGATCTTTTACACTGACAAAAATGACTGATACTAACAGCAAATGGATCAGCTGAGAGGAACTCATTTATTTCTAATTTCTAGCCAGCCAAGTTATTTAGTTTAAAGTGAAAGTAACTTAAATTAGTACAAGATCTGTTTAAAAACAAATCCATAGTCACTGGAAGATTTTTGAAGCAAAGTATATTTTATGTTACTATATTTTCGTATATGAATCATATGAGTAAGTCATAGTCATTTAAACAAAATTGTTTTCACTTTCCTGAAGAGCAAAGTCCTTCATAAAAGGCCAAAGAGAGAAAAATTACACATTTTAGACAAAGACATACCAAGCAGGGTTGGCATCCTTGGCAAGCCCTGATGGAGACTTGCGAGGGCGGTGCTGCTGTGAAACTCATTAATTTCTAATTACAGTTTTGCATTTAAAATAAAACTTCATAAGGACATAGTTGTATACATTCAGCAACCATAGATACCACCTAAACATTATTTGTGTAAAATGTATAGTATAATGTAGTATTTATATTATGTATAGTATAACGTAGTATTTATATTAAGTTTCTTTTTATGAACTACTGGGAAATTAATACATTTTTTTTTTAAATTCCTGCCTTGGTATCCAGCCCCTGGAGAAAGGAAGAAAGGAATTGAAAGACCTAACACCATCTTAAATTAACTTCCAAACATGCAACAGGAAACTAAAATAAATAAAATGAATTAAGGCTTTCAGGCCTTAGAGTCAAACTTTCCATATACAAATTCCACTAGAGGTATTGACTACACAATCTGCTGTATCAGTCCCAAGCAGCTAAATTACTCTGATATGTATATATTGAATTATTAACTTGCTCTAACTTTTTGCTCTAGTCTTTTTTTGGTGGGGGGAGGGAGGGGAAGCTGTCTGTCTGCTTAAGACACATTACCCTATTTTCTTTCAAAGGTGAATCAAAATTCTAGCTCATACAGGCAAGAGGGATCTACTTCAGTTTTGTTCAGTTTGCCACCCTCTTATGCTAGTATTTCTTTCATTAGTGATTTCTTTAACCAAGTGAAATGCTACAGACTGGCTGACTCACAACCAGTTATCTGAAACCTCCATCCCTATTGCAGTGTGCCTCTATTCACAAGTATAGTACCACAGTCTATTTCCAAGTCATCTGGGCCATCATAAACATTTACTGACTTTCTTTTGAGGGGAAGAAGGATTGTCTTAAGCTGTATTGATGTAATAAGAGGAAGGATATAGTTCTTAGAATCTGAAACTCCCCCTGGCATCTGTATTCTAATATTTGAAAAAAAATATCATGGACGTACTTTCAAGAGTCATATATGACTCCACAGTTGTAGGCTGATGACCTCTTTCTTGATGGGACAGAGATTATTACTGGCATGAGATCATGTTTTTTTCAGCTTCACCTTCGCAGAAGAGGAACAACTGTGGTGCAGAAGGCAGACATTAACAGGAGCATCTATTCTTAAATTCTGCCTGTGTATCTAGAATACTACTAGTATACTTAACAGCAATATACCTACTTTCAATAAAAGGTACTGTTCAGAACTGTTTTTGTAAGTTATATTTTTATATGCTACTAACGAATTTAACAGTTACAATGTATGGGAAGGGGGCATTGTATTCAAATACTAATGATTGCCCTTGGAAAAATAAGAAAAGGGCAGCAAATAGGGGAAAAACACATTTGACCTCCTAATGACCTTCAGCTGGGAGGAAGATCTTATTTTTTTTAAAGGAGTTAAATCCAGTGATGGGTAGGATAACTAAGTAAATAGAGCCAAGTTAGATGAGGGTATATCCAGAAGAATCTTTTCTTTTCCTAGCTAACTTTAAAAAAATCCAGCATGCTGCTCATTAACCCAAGCATAACATGTAAATTAACGTGCAAGCTGTAGAGAAGGATCACTGCAGATGTGTTAATCATATTAATCTCCATCCCTTTCAGGAAACAAGGGAAGACAAAACCCATAGGGCTGGTTTTAACAGGTGTGTATGTGACCCATGCCCCTCTCTACTCTGTTCTGCACTGTAGACACCACCAAGAGTGACCACTATAGGTATGTATATACATAGGGAATAAGGGAATGAGAACTGGTTCATCTGGCTATGTCCTCCTGGAGTTTTCTCCTGGAAACCTGCAGGATAAAACTTTAAAAGTTATTGCAGAAGTTTATATAAATTATTCCTCAGTGCTGCAGATTACTTTCTCCCCTCTCTCCCCACACATGCCCCTAAAAATTTCTGAGGATAATAGCTGTGCTATTAGGGACTTTAACTGTAATTGATGCAGCTTGCCAAACATAGACATTCTCAAGAAGGCCTGCTGTTAAGTGGGGACATCTAGAACTGTGGGTTCTGGCAGATGTTAATCTAAACATGCAAAGGTTTTCAGGAATGTTATCTTGTACCCCAACAATTACGTGTTCAAGATTTGCCAGATGTTCAAGCATGACAGGATGTATGATTTTTGGAATTTGGGATAAAATTCCTCAGATCCCATTAGTCATCTGTTGGGGTTTGGGGAACCCAGCACTGGAGAGCAACACTGATGCCAGGCTGCAGGTATGCATGGAAAGCATGGGATAAGGAATGCCTCCAGTCCTGGGCTCCCCATTCACCAGCATGTTTAAGAGGCATATGTGCAGCTGAACTGGCTGTATGGGAAGCTTGAGATATAAGAGCTCCCCAATTTTAAGGTCCTCATGGTCCCCAACCTTTAAAAGGTATGAGTGCAAATGGCTGGATTTGCAGGCCACCCAGCACCAGGGAGTAGCAATATAATTGAGACAAATGTCTTTCAGAGGTCTCAGTGACCAAATAAAGAGGAACTATTTGTGCCCAGAGTGATTACTTATCTCTATATCTGCCTCTCATGAATTCCCTAGGCATCATGGCTTCTGTAAAAGCTGTGTTGTGCAGGGGCTATGAAAGACAAGTGGATATAGAAAATAATCCCAAGGGAGCAGAGAGGAGTACACTGAAATCCACAGATGAAGGGAGTGGAGCTCCAGTCACAACCATGGGGGACATACCCAACACTTCCATCAGGCTAATAAAAAAAGAAACTTCCTTTTGCAGGAATAATTAAAGTATAGGAAAACACAGACTAGAGACCATTGTCTTCATTACCTCTGGGCTAGGGACAGACATCCAAAAAGCCCAATCCTGAATTGATTAAATCTTTGCAGGTTACTTTAACCTGGCTAGGTTAAACCAGTTTGCAACTGCCCAGACATCCCCTCTGGACTGAAAAAATGCAGGCACGTGCCTGTGGTGGCTCAGGCTAGAAGCTGGGTGGCACTGGAACAGCCCTCCCTTCCCTTCCACAATGCTTAGCTGAGGGGGGGGGGGTATGGACACATCCCAGCAGGATGCTTTTATTAGGGAGGGGTGACCCCCACCCTCCTGAACAGCTCAGCAGGGAATGTTTATCACCCCTAACTCAGTGTTTATCAACCTATTAAGAAAACAAAGCCTATCTCCATTAATTCAAGCTCCTCTTAAACAGTTTTTCCAAGGAAGGACATTACCAGCTACCTGTTAATTAGCTCCAAAAAGCCTGTCTGCCTTTGTCATCTCCCACAGTCTTCATCAGTGACTTGGACGAGGGAGTGAAATGTACTCTGTCCAAGTTTGCAGATGACACAAAGCTATGGGGAGATGTGGACACGCCGGAGGGCAGGGAACAGCTGCAAGCAGATCTGGACAGGTTGGACAAGTGGGCAGAAAACAACAGAATGCAGTTCAACAAGGAGAAATGCAAAGTGCTGCACCTAGGGAGGAAAAATATCCAGCACACCTACAGCCTAGGGAATGACCTGCTGGGTGGCACGGAAGTGGAAAGGGATCTTGGAGTCCTAATGGACTCCAAGATGAACATGAGTCGGCAGTGTGACGAAGCCATCAAAAAAGCCAATGGCACTTTATCGTGCATCAGCAGATGCATGACGAATAGATCCAAATACGTGATACTTCCCCTCTATTGGGCACTGGTCAGACCGCAGTTGGAGTACTGCGTGCAATTCTGGGCGCCGCACTTCAAGAGGGATGCGGATAACCTGGAGAGGGTCCAGAGAAGGGCCACTCGTACGGTTAAGGGCCTACAGACCAAGCCTTACGAGGAGAGACTAGAGAAACTGGATCTATTCAGCCTCCGCAAGAGAAGGTTGAGAGGCGACCTTGTGGCTGCCTATAAGTTCATCACAGGGGCACAGAAGGGAATTGGTGAGGCTTTACTCACCAAGG
>NW_005842550.1:486242-537778 GCF_000455745.1 Alligator sinensis
GGTCTGGAACGGGCTCCCAAGGGAGGTGGTGCTCTCCCCTACCCTGGGGGTCTTCAAGAGGAGGTTAGATGAGTATCTAGCTGGGGTCATCTAGACCCAGCACTCTTTGCTGCTTATGCAAGGGGTCGGACTCGATGATCTATTGAGGTCCCTTCCAACCCTAGCATCTATGAATCTATGAATCTATGAAACAATAGGCAGCATGTGGTATGCTAGCTAATGGTGAGAGGTGATTGTGTAAGGCAGAGGGGAGGGGGATCCCTTCTTAGCAGGGAGTGTTGAGGACTAGGGGGAACTAGGGGTAAGCCAGGCAGATGCCTGTAGTCTCTGCCGGAGCTCCAATCAGAGAGCAAGGTGGGGGGGCAGCCCTGATGTGGAGCAGAGAGTCCTGCCCAGCCTAGAGAGCATGCTGGGATGCTGGGGGAGTCTAGCTTAACTTAAACAAGGAAGAGATCTGGGACAGACATTGCATAAACTGGTTTGACCCAAATCAGTTAAGTCTGATACTGCATTCAACCAGGTTCATCTCAAACCAGTTTCAGTCATTTTCAAACTGGTTTCCGTGCATTGGACATCTGTTCTCTTACAGGTGTAAACCAGTTTCTGATCACCTAAACTGGTTTGTGTGTAATGTCTGTCCCTAGCCCTGTTAACTGCTGCTTACAATACAAGCTATATTCACAGTGAAACAAATAATAGTGTTTCCATTAGTAAGATGGACTCTTTTCAATGTGTATTGCCTCTAGTACACCAAGAAGTCACTCAAATTAATTTCATCCATATGCTCTAGTAATTGCAGAGCCAATGTAATATGAATGGATTCTGTTTGGAATGGATTGCCCATATAATTGAAACAGTAAAAGGCCTGAAATACATTTATTTACTTATTGCAACCAGTGGAAAAAGTCTCCATTAGTTGTAAAATTTAAGTCAATATTCAACCCCTACAGAGAAGATATAGTTACTTTTTTATGAATCCTATAAAATGTTTAGCTAAAAAAGTAGTTGTGCAGTAGATTTAGATGTTCATATAAACCTTTTTGCTTAATATTATACTTTTAATTCTACTTTGCTGCCAGCTACCCTTCATAGTATTTTTCCCCTTAAAAATGTACATAATCAAAATGTGTGAAGGCTTAAATAACTGTAAACAGTTTTTTTGTGCTTTCTTTCTCATCACTGTCTTCTCTGGAGATGGGGAATTCACAAATAAAAGGTGTGAGATAGGAGTTCACAAAGTGACCTAACATTGGGAACCTCTGTATTTCTGTTTTGTTGTTGTTGTTGTTGTTGTTATATTGCAAGCCCGTGGTCTAGTGGCACTTCCTATACGTTGGTAGCAAACCTCTTTAGAAGTCAAGGTGTTGGCACCATGTGTGGGAGATTTTTTTAAAATATCAGCTCTTTAGAGAATGTGGGTCCTAATGGGAATATCCAAGTTACTGAGGTGGTTGTTCTGTTTGGCAGAGCTTCTAGAGCACCTTTCACTCCCACTTTAGCCTCCCTTGATGACTTCTTCATAATTCAGTTCTTAGGGATTGATATTTGTAGATCTTTTCCTTCTCTGTTTCATGTTTGCTCATTGGGTACGTAATGTTCAGGATGGTGATTTTTTGTAAGTATGATCTGGAAGCCTTCTGAATTAGCAGAATATCTGATTTCCTGGCTTCCATAAATATACTTCCTGAAGTATTTTCTAAAGGATCTTCATTTATTCTTTCCTACTACTAGGTCAGATTCATACTCTCATCATTTCTGGCTCCTCTGGTGATAGCATTGGCTACCTAAATCTCAGTAAAGGGCTCTAATGATTTGGTTACACTTTCTCCAATATACAATTCATGCCAGCATGAAGAATAAACATTATATGTTGCATTTATGCATTTATCTGTATAAAAGAACCACATTTTCAAAACATGTTATTGTAGCCAGTTTGTGTGAAGAGTCTGGTTTTGTGCTGTAATGAGAGCTTCAGTTGATAGCTATAAGACCACAGAGACTAGGGATGGAAGAGACCTCTGGAGGTCGTCTAGTCCATCCCCCTTCTAAAAGCAGGATTATCTCTACCTAAACCATTCCAGACTTGTCTAATCTATTCCTAAAACTACATACTCACCCAACTTTTCTGCAAGCTGAACAGGCCAATTTCTTTTAGCCTCTCCTCATATGGAGAACCCTATATAGGATTGGTGAACCTATCAGGTCCCCTCTCAGCTTTCTTTTCCTCAGGCTGAAGAGTCCCATATCCCTTAGCCTTTCCTCGCATGGCTTGCCATGTAAGACTGATCATATGGGTGGCTCTTCTTTGGACTCTTTCAAGCTTGTCCATGTCCTCATTAAAGTGTAGTGCCCAGAACTGGACACAGTACTCCAGCTGCGGTCTCACCAGTGTTGTGTAGAGTGGAAGAATCACCGCCTTGGTTTTGCTGGAGATGCATCTGTTGCCTGTGGGGTCAGGCCAACTCTCAGGATCTCAATATAGCGCTGTAAGACAGGAGGGTGTGACACAATTGCACATATACAAACACAAATCAGTTAGGTGCATACACACACATACACACACACACTACCAGCTCATGCACATATACATCCAAACCAGCCTAGGCACATGCATACCTATCACCAATTCAAGCACATACACACTACATACTAAAAATTAGACAAAAATCAGTTGTCAATACCCACACACTCAGTACACATACACAGATCACTAATTTGTATATCATGCACACAAAGATATATATATATATATATATACACACACGCACACTCACCAGTTCACACACACACAACCCACCTACACATAGGTAAGTTCCTAACTTGAATGGTACAGTGTGTATGTGTGTGCTTGGTGTACCTCGGATACTTGGGGGAAGGTTAAGGTGAGAGAGAGAGAGTTAAAGTATAGGGAGGAAATGTTGTCAGAACCAGAATTAGAACCAGTGGACTAGAGAGAAGCTGGCTGAGTAACTGAGGTTTGGGTTTACTTAAGATCAAGTGGCCCCAGGGTTACTCGAGGTCACTGGTGCAAGGGAAAGAAAAAAAAAAAAAAAAAAAAGCCTGGTGGCAAGAAAGAGAGAGAGACAGAAACCTGGGAGCTTGGGGCTGGAGACTGAGGCAAACAGCTAAGATATTGGTGGGGGCAGATAAGTGGTGGCAAAGAGGAGACAGCCAGGAAAGAAACTGAGGCAGAAACTTGGTTGCTCAGGGGAAAAGGCAGTAGGGATAAGACAGTGGCAAAGAAACAGGGGGTTTGGAGGCAGAGAGGAGCTCAGGACAGGTGTTGGAGGTGGCAGTGAGCCAGAAGCAGGAGAGGGAGAAATGAGACAGAAGTTAGAGGGGTGAGGAGCAGAGATTGGAGCAGGGCCAAACCATAGTTAAGCAAAACCCAACTCAGGGGTCCAAATAACAGTTTTATTAAACAGACAACACACTACACAGCCCCATGAAGTTATTGGTTCACACACACACACACACACACACACACTGGCAGCAGGAGAAAGAGACTCAATGGAAGGGTTGGAGTCCAGGTAGGGAAGAGAAGCAGAGTCCAAGTCCTTGGTTGAAGAGGGTGGGGGGTGATAGCTACCTATCCAGGCTGGAAAGGGGTCTTTGTCCAGTAGGTGTTGTCCAGAGGGCTGGCAGGGCCTCTGGGTGGATAGGTGGTGTGGCATGGTGCTGGTTCAGATGGAGAGGACGTCCCAAGGAGTCAGTCTTCACTACCCCTTTTATGGAGCAGACTACCTCTGATCTCTTATGGAGAGGGCCTGTCCAGGCAAGGTCCATTCTGTTCCAGAGGGCTTCAAGTGTTCTTACTGAGCATGTGCAGCCTTGGCACAATGGTGGGTTGCCTCATCTTTTGTTTCTTGAACGCTGAGGGTGGTTCCAAGGGCTGGGTCGTTGGTCCATCTGGAGGCAAACAATCCCCAACATACTTACAGGCTCGGTGATACCAAATGGTGATAGGCTGGCAAATCTAGGTAGCCTGTATCTGCAGCCTACCTTCAAGCGTGACCACATGAACTTGGCCAGTGAGCTCTTCACCCCCACATCCAAATCAGTAATAATGTTGAAAAGCACTGGACCAAGCATGGACCCCTGAGGGACACTACTGCCACTTCTTGCCAGGATGACACAGATCCATTCATTAAAACTCTCTAGGTCCTACCCTGCAGCCAGATTCCTACCCACTTAACTGTTGAGCAGTTAAGCCCACAATCTTGCCATTTTTCCATGAGAACATCATGGGATACCAGATCAAAAGTCTTTTGGAAGTCTAGGTATACAATGTTGACCTCCTCTGTCAAAGCCAGGTGGCAAGTTACCTGGTTATAGAAGGAGATGAGATCGGTAAAACAAGACCTGCCCATGATGAAGCCATGCCGGCTGTCATTCAGAATCCTACCTTTTGCAAGCATATTGCACATAGACTCTGTTAGACCCCGACTCCATGTGGTGCCCAATGACTAGGGAGACAACAGTCCAATTACCCATGGATCCTGTTACTTATTAGCCAGAGCAGAGCAGGGAGCAAACACCAGCACATATTGATCACAACAGCTTTATTCAGAATGGAGAAAGCTTCGGGCGAGCTCCCACACCGACAGAATATGGGGAGCAGCAATGAACAATATTTTTTCCCCATACTTATACACTTTGGTTTATACTTATTAACATTTACCCTGCCTTATTCCACCTCTAGCTCCACCTATTTCTCCTCCTATCTCAAGCTCTGCCTCTGTTTACTGTTTGCTTCATTAGCTTGGAATTGCCTATGCATTTCATTCATTTACGTGTCTTTTTGTTATAAGCACATGTCTAAGACCTTGACTCCTTTTCTTTGGTCAATAGGCAGACTTTGACCAAAACCTAGAAGCTTCTAGAGGCTTCTTCACCAATCACCATTCACCTTTTTGCATATGTTTATCTTGGATTCTGTTACCAATTACATGGTGTTTTTTTTACATTCCAGTCTGTTTTTCTGTTTCATGTTGTATCATCTTCCACCTTTTTTTGGCCCCTGTATCTTATCTCGTTCCTTACTGTAGCTGGTTCACAGCGCACAGACTCCCACAGATTCACTTGCTGCTTTTCCCTCAGAAAATGGTTGACACAGTTAAGATGGTTACTTAGCATAAGCAAATGGCTGGCTTAACTATCATTCTGCCTTGTGGTCAGCAGATTTGCTAGGCCACAGATAAAGCCTTTGTATTCAGCTGCAAATCCAGTGCTCTATAAGATCCAAATTATTGTCACCCTAACAGACTTCTTGAAATTTTTCCAGGATTTTCCCTGGGATAGAAGTTAGGTTAATTGGCCTATAGTTACCTGGGCCCTCTTTCCTCCCCTTCTTGAAGATGGGCACAACATTGTGCCCACTCCTACCTGAGTGCCACAAGTTTTGGAAGAGTTTCTCCAGAAGTTCCACAATGACTTGAGACAACTCCTTCAGCACTCTTGGATGAAGTTAATCTGGTCTTGCTGACTTATAAATGTCTGATTTTTCTAACTGATCATGCACCAGCTCAATGTCAACAGTAGGAAGGTGGTCATTCCCACCATGCCAATTCTGATCCTTATCTAGCATGATTTTATCCTGAGTCCAGTGAAATACCAAGGCAAGGTAGTTATTCAGGAGTTCAGTTTTCTCCCAAGTGTCAGTAACCAGCTGTCCTGAGTTATTAAGCAACAGCCCAATGTCTCCATTTGTTTTCCTACTGTTCCCTACATACCTAAAGAAGGACTTCTTATTGTCCTTGATTTCTGTTGCTAATTTAAATTCAGTCCCTGCCTTAGCCTTTTTAATCTGCTCCCTACAAGTGCAGGCTGTTGTTGTACAGTCCTCCATGGGGACTGTCCCAAGCTGCCATTATTTGTATGCTTTTTTCTTCTTTTTCAAGAGGACCATGATATTCCTATTAAGCCAAGAGGGATTCCCAGACCTTCTGCTACCTTTCCTCTGCATGGCAATGGACTTTTTTTGTGCTTCGAGAATTGTGTCCTTGAAGAACAACCACCTTTCATGCTCTCCTTTCACCTTTGGCCTCTGGTCCGGTGGTTCTTCCCCTACTATTGCCCTGAGCTTGATGAAATATGCTTTTTTGAAGTCCAAAACTTCAACCCTGTTAGCTGATCTGCCTGCCTTGTGATGGACAGTGAACACAATGGTTTTATGGTAGTTGTCTCCCAGGTTACCCGCTATATTTAAGTCGCTCACCAGATAGTTGCCTTTGGCCAAGACCAAGTCTAAGAGACTGTTACTTCTGGTTAGCTTATGAACTTCCTGAGTCAGGTACAGCTCTTCAATACAGGTCAGAAAGTAATACGAATGATCCAACTTAGCCTAGTGTTCCTCCCAAGCGATGTCTGGGAAATTGAAGTCACCCATGATGACCATGTCCCATGCATGCATTGCCTCTGCCAGTTCTCAAGAGAACTCCAGATCAAGCTCCTCCCCCAGGTTTGGTGGTATGTAGCATACACCTACAGTTAGGTCTTTCTCACTGTGACCCCCTGTAGTTTGACCTAGAGGGTTTTGAGCCATTCTTCTTTGGGGCCACTGTTGGCCTCCAAAGAGGTATACTGCTCCCTCACATAGAAAGCTACACCTCCACCTTTCTTCCCTACTCCATCCCTTCTTTGCAGGGTGTAGCCCTATATGGCTATGTTCCAATCATGTGAGGAGTCCCAGGTCTCCGTAATCCCTACTAGATCATAATGCCAACTGGAGAGTAGGAGTTCTATCTCCTACTGCTTGTTCCCCATGCTCCTGACATTAGTGTACAGACACCCGAGTCTTCCAATTGAGACCCTCAATTTCCTGTCATGCTGAGGGAGAACCAATCCTCAGTTCTTGAAAGAGTGGCTTCCCTAGTGTCCCCAGGTTTGGGGTTTTCTTGTGTGCTGGTCCCTGGGTATGCTCCAGTCAGTATTTCCTCATCCCCAGCAATCTTATTTTAAAGCCCTATCTAGAAGATGGGCCATCCTGGCTGAGAACAGGGATTTACCCCTCCATGTGAGGTGGATGCCATCCCTTTCCAGGAGTCCTCTCTCCCTGAAGTATGCGCTGTGGTTGAAGAAACTGAAGCCCTCTTGGTAGCACCACCGCTGGAGTTGTCAGTTTACTTCTTTGATTCATCCTTCCCTCCTAGGTACATGGCCTGCAACCCAAAGCACATAGGCCATGACAGATAATGACAGATGGCAACCCAAAGCACATGGCCTGCAACCCAAAGCACCTGTGCCCCCGACCCCTTAAGCCCAGCCCCCAGAGCCCTGTAGTCACTCATGACATAGTCCAGATTATTCCTGGCTGTGTTGTTGACTACAAATGACCAACTCTCAGGATCACCATAAATTCTAAATTATTAGACAGGATGTGAAGTTACAATGCAATTATAAATGTGAAACTTTGGGAGTTATGATGGGTACTGGTGACCTTAACACATATACACACATGCTGTCACTCATTCAAACCCATGTAATTAAAGCCCATGTAGTATAGTGTATAGTATCTGCTTAGTGATTGTCAGAGCACTGGTGTTAGTATATCTACTTATCCAAGGCCCTGTGGATCTGCTGTCGAAGGTCAGTTTCCTCCAATGTGGAATTTCTGCAGAAAGATGTTGTCTGCTTATCCTTCTGTTTCAGTAGGTCAGGTGCTGGAAGAAAGGGCAACACTGAAGGTCACACTTCACTTCCTTTTATCCCTTCTCTGTCAGACTTCTGTGATCCCCCAGCATTATCTTGGCTGCCCATTCTGGAGATTGTTGCCCCACTTGGGTCTTGAGTAATGACTGACAGCTGTTAAGGGGTTCCACCTGATGGTGCAGCTTCAGGAGTCTACCCTTGACTTGATTGATTCAACAGATTACAGAAATAGTCAATAGGGTGGGTGCTCAGTTCCAGGAACTGGTCTTCAGCTTTGATTAGTTCAAGGTGGATACATGTTGCATGAAGAATGGAGTTTCAGGCACTGGTATTGGTACGTTCTTCTTGCCAGTCTGTGGCTCAGAGCTGATAATTGCTGCTTGTTAACTTGTCACCGCAGCTGGCTCTGCCTATTACTTAATCACTCACTCACTCACTCAGATTAGCTTCCATTCATTCAGGAAACCAGCCCCAATGCAGCAATGCAATTCCAGTGATTACAATTCCAATGCATTTTTACAATAATAGTTCTAGTAATAGAAGGTATGACTTGACTTTAAAGAAAAATACACTTGTTAAAAGTTAAAAGGTATAAAATATAAAATACAGAATGCCAGGGTAAAGATGAGACAGATGAAATATAAAAAGAAATATACCGTAATCAATAAATGCAAATATGATGTAGTGAGGATTAATGGCCACTGGGGACAGTAAGTGAGTTAAGTTAGATGCAGTAGACTGATTTAGCATAAACTTTAGACAGATATGGGAAGTTTGCTTTGGGAAATAGGTTTTAATCAAAGAGGGAATGTGTTCACCAGGATATATTTACAGTCATGTTTTCAATGCACCTTGGCTTTCCTTGTCTCTTAAAGGCTTTGCTTTGAGGTGGATATTTTAGTTCTTTTGTTTTCTTTAGTGACACTTAGATCAATTGATATGTAGATGTAGTTTTTAGGTAACTCCTACAGAAAGCGGCTTTAGCTTTCTGGCTGGCTCCGAGTCTTGCCACACCCACGCAATGTGTGTGCTCGGTCTCTGCCAATATTTGGAAGGAAAAAGAAATGCACAAAATGGGGGGGGGGGGTGAAGACAAGAAGGAGCTTCTTGTTCAGCATTCTCTCTAAGCTGTGCAAATGAATGACCGCACACAATAATAAAAAAAAAGAGTCAGGCCACACAATAACTTTTAATCCCTGGGTGCTGGCCTGAGAGGGGATGCCCAGTGCTATATAGCAAGGGAGCACTGAAGCTTCCTCTGCCACTGCTGCCAGCATTGTGCCTCATTTTCACAGTCAGGGCGGCTAGGATCTGGAACCAATTTCCAAGGGAAGTGGTGCTCGCTCCTACCCTGGGGGTCTTCAAAAGGAGGCTAGATAGTCACCTAACCAGGGTCGTTTGACCCCAGCATTTTTTCCTGCCCATGGCAGGGGGTCCGACTTGATGATCTACTTAGGTCCCTTCTGATCCTACCAACTATAAAACTACAAAACTAAGCTCACCACCCACCCCAACCCAGCCACAGGCTACTGCAGAAGGGAGGAAGGATGGGCATACTGACATACCTGCACACTCCCAGCCAGAATTGCTCACTAAACCTTAGAATGAATATTTTTCTTGTTACAGTGTCATTCATGCCCACATGAATGAGGAGCATGGAGTAGTGGCTGGAAGACTGGACAAGCCTAGGGATACTCTCCGCAACATCTTGGATGTGGGCTCCAAGGAAGCAGCAGATCTCACAGGCTAGGGGTCTGGATAGCATATGGGTTCCTCAGTTCCCCACAGGAGGGAGTCCCCCACCACCACCATCTTGCACCTCTTCTTGGGGGTGGCAGTTTGCTACCTACCTACCTCCTCCTCTGGTGTCTCCATTGGAGCCTCCTCATGTGTGGTGAGGGGAGCATACCTGTTGCACAGTGCCAGGGGAGAAGCAGCCCTAGCCCTGCATGCCCTGGACCTGAGACAACCATCTTCCAAGTAGCTCCAGGTGGGTCTTTTAAGCTAGCCTTCTAGTTGGCTTGAACCACAGGGGTGGCCATGATGCCCCCTGGTGGCTGTATAACTCTTGCCTGGCTCTGTCTCTAAGGTTGCCCTCCCTTAATTACTCTCCTGCCATGCTGTGTTGTTGCTAAGATAGGGATTCAGGTTCAGGTAGGGGTAGAGGGACCCCATTAGTCTCAATCAGTGGAATAAGCCCTCTCAGTCTGGCGGTGCCACTGCAGGGTCCCTATGGCCTGAAGGGCAAGTTGTGTGGCTACATTCCTCCTCTATACCACAACCCAAGCCTCACAGGTGTTGTCACATCGCTTCAGCTGTTTGCTTCCCTTAGCCCTGCTTGGGATTCTCAGGCCATTTGGGTCCTTTTCTGCCCTCTCTATCTCTGGGTCCTCACACAGTCTCTCTCTGGACTGGGGAGCCCTTGGTACCCCACTCAGCCCCTTCTCAGGACTGGTGGGCTTTGCTCCCTTATTCCAACCCTCCTCTGGGCTGGGCACTCTTTGTGCCCTGCTCAGTCCCCTTATCTGGGCTGGTAGGCACTATTCCCTTGCTCTCTATCCCCACTCCACCCCTTCTCTGAGTTGGTGAGCTCTCTATAGGCTTTGAGGCTGTCTCCAGCAAGGCAAGAGGGTTCTAACTCAAAAGGATATTATAAACATAAAACAAAGGCCCCTTGCCTGCATAAACCCTTTCTTATCTGCCCCAGGTAATATTCTTTAGCTCCTAGGCTTGCAGAGTTTTTCTGCTTCCCCTACCATCTTAGGTCCTTTGGGATTGCTCCTGCCCTGCTGCAGAGACTGCTCTCCTCAGACTCTCAGGGCTAGCTTCCTGACTAACTCAAGCATTGGGCTTATCTAGCCCCAGCCTGGCCCTCTTCCAATCAGATTAGCCTTCAGTCAGCCCCCATACCACCTGGAAGCTGTCTCTCTGGCAGCTTCTCCCCTGAAAGTGGCAGGCACACCCCAGGTCTCCTTCCACAGACGTTCACAGAATTCTTGAAATAATCTTCTTTGCTTGGTATTGATAAGGTTGCATTATCTGTAGGTCTTAATTCTGCTATCACATCTGTTGCTACTTCTAATACTGTTTGAACTCTAAGAGGTCCCCATGTACGAGGCCTAATACTGAGCAACAGCCCCTCTCTGCCTTCTCCATTTGGCCTGATTAATTTGCCCAAAACACTTTGTGTTTCATAATTCCATGACTATATTCATTTACAAGGACTCTGCAAACCTGCGGGGATTGATCCATGTTTTATTAGCATTGAAGATATGTTGCAGGTATGTGATGCCAGCACTGCCATTCACAAGGTTCCAATTCCTCTAATCACCTAAGTCTGTTGTTTGGCCAAGAGAAACATCTTCAAGCTGAACAAACAGGTGGTCTCTTACTTTAACAAGTCATTAAAATATATACCATAACTGCCTAATAGTATCCATATTTTTCCTCTATTACCACACATCCCAAAATAAGACATCTACCTTGTTTTGGGAAGGCAAAGGAAAAAACAAAAGATTTTTTGTTCCAAAGCTATGAAAGATTCCTGATCACATGTTCAAAACCTGACCATTGCTGCTCAGCCAAAAGCTACAGCTTTAACCCTTTTTGCAGCCACTGCTGAATTGGCAACAGCTTTTGACTGTTCTTCCAAAAGCTACTGCCAATTCAGCATTGACTGCAAAAAGGTTAAAACTGATTGTGATGCTGCAGAGAGCACTCCACTCCTCCCTCTCTGCAGCCAAGGAGAGAAGCAGAGCTTCCCATTTTTCTATTCTCGTACATACTTTACTTTCTGCACTTACAACACACCCCACAATTTTGAAGAGCTGATTTTTGGGGACAAGGTCTATGTGGTATATGAACAAATATGGTAATATATAGTTTAAGTTCATATATCTGACTGTAATGTCATTAGGTTTTGCCAGTTTTCTTTTACCTGGTTTATCACAAAGGAAAACTAATGCATGACTATATGGACATTTTGGGCCAAATTCTGTTTCATTTATTAGGTGTTTAGGTGCCTAGGAGCCTAAGGCTACTTATGTGCCTAATAGGCAAAATACAATCTGGACCTTTTTTGCTTTAGAATTCTGCAAATCAGAAGAAGGCTAATCAATTCCTTTGGCTTTAAAACTAGAGAAAATGTATGCACAGAAACTGAAGAATAGGTTGAGTCATTAACAGTCCTGATGTTTTTTTTCATTATGACATATGGAGAAACCTAAATATTGAATTTTTGTCTTGCAATTTTTTGCTCTATTCTCTTTTAACCCGAGAATAGCACTTTTTTATCCTGGAATACAATAGAGTTTCCAAGGTTCAGGTCATTCAAATCAGTCCAAATAAAAGAGGAAAGCTGGGCCAACAGTGCATCTGAAACACTGTTAAAAGTTGACATTTTCTTTCTGCAGGGTTTTCTGGAATACCTGTATGTTAAATAGAAAGTGCACCTCTAATATTACTGGTCAGTTTAGAAAAGCATTCTGAGGTAGTTCTTCAGTAACACCTAGTCCTTGATTATCTGTCATGGCTAGATATTGAGGTCTCATCTCTCACTATGAACATTTTAGCTAGAAGGGTACCCCTATAATTATGGTAATTGATCTACAATATGTCTGTATAGTTGTGTCCTATTCATATTTGGGAGATCTGAACACAGTGAGTCATCTTATGAAAATAGCACACACAAAATGTGTTTTCTTGATATACCTGTACTTTAGCCAGTTGAACCATTTCCATCCTACTTTTGGGTATAATGAGAGAATATATTTCTACTATACTCTGTGACTTACAAATCTAAGCTACTTTTATTACATTGTGAAGAAATCCAGCATGCATATATAATTACTTGGATATTTTTGTACACATATATTTGCTTGCTGATATTTAATTTTATCTTTAGCAGTTACATTGTCTATTACTTACATTCAGTCTGGCAAGCAGCCTTCTCACTATGGCCAGTGTGTTCTGTGACTGAAGGGTCTAAGTATTTAGCTGGTAATAAAAAGGTAGGTAGTTCAAATCTGGGTGTGAGCAAATGATCTTAAATGGCAACTTAGGCAGCAGCAACCATGAGATGTTTGAGTTCAGGATCCTGAGGAAAGGAAGGATGGAGAGCAGCAGAGTAAGGATCCTGGATTTCAGAAAAGCAGACTTTGTTTCTCAAGGAACTCAAGGGCAGAATCCCCTGGGAAGGCAGTCTGAGAGGGAGAGGAGTCCAGGAGAGCTGGCTGTACTTTAAAGAAGCATTACTGAGAGTGCAGGAACAAACTACCCCAATGTGCAGGAAGACTAACAAGTATGGCAGAAGACCAGCTTGGCTCAGCAGGGAACTCTTCAGTAAACTAAATTACAAAAAGGAAGCTTATAAGAAGTGGAAACTTGGGGAAACAACAAGGAAGGAGTATAAAAGCATTGCTCAGCCCTGCAGGGAAGGTGTGGCTGGTGAACTCAGCCTGGTGGAGTGGGAGGGGGCAGGGGGAGTTGCACTCTGGCTGGTAGCAGGGAGGCCACAAACCTCCCCATATCAAAGCTTTTGGTACAGTCTCTCACAATATACTTGTAGGCAAGCTAAGGAAGTACAAGCTGGATGAATGGACTGTAAGGTAGATAGAAAACTGGCTGGAGCACTAGGCTCAGAGGGTAGTAATCAATGGTTTAATGTCTAGTTGGCAGCTGGTATCAAGTGGAGTGCCCCAGGGGTTGGTCTTGGGGGCAGTTTTGTTCAATATCTTCATCATCAACTACCTGGAAGATGGCATAGAGTGCACCTTCAGCAAGTTTGCAGATGACACCAAGCTGGCGGGAGGTAGTAGATATGCTGGAGGATAGGGCTAGGATTTGGAGTTACCTATAAAAATTGGAGGACTGGGCCAAAAGGAATCTAATGAGGTTCAACAAGGACAAGTGCAAAGTCCTGTGCTTAGGACAGAAGAAACCCATGCACCACTGAAGTTTGGGGACTGATTGGCTAATCATAAAAACATAAAAAATTAGGGTTGGAAGGGACTTCAGGAGGACATCTAGTCCAACCCCCTGCTCAAAGCAGGACCATCCCCAACTAGATCATCCCAGCCAAAGCTTTGTCTAGCCAGGTCTTGAAAACCTCCAAGGATCGAGATTCCACCACCTCTCTGGGTAACCTGTTCCAGTGTTTTACTACCCTCACAGTGAGAAAATTCTTCCTAATATCTAACCTAAACTTCCCTTGCTGCAACTTGAGACCATTGTTCCTTGTTCTGTCACCTGCCACCACTGAGAACAGTCTAGCTCTGTCCTCTTTCTAACCTAAAGTGGGAGCCTAAAGGTCTAGGGAAGTCTCAACTCCATACTCTCAACTAGGTGTACGTGCTGAAAGTCTTGGTATGATGATTGCATAGACCTCCTGTGCATTCACCATGATCCAGAATTGCCAGGATACAAGAAGAAGCTACTTTTTTAATTACTAGTAAATATTAACAATTATGTGGTTCAATTCTAATTATTTGAAGATCCTGGAGGATACTTAAAACATTTAGTATAATTAGAGGCTTTGAAAATCAAAAGAAATGGCCCAGTTAAACTAAAATCTATATTCTGTATTCTTTCAACCCTGAAGTAGAAACATCAAAGTCTTTTGTTTTCATTCTCTAATTTTGGAGGATGCTGGTTCCTGTAGAGGAGAAGCTGTGCTGTGACTGCCTGCCCTATTCTAAATTATAATCACAAAGATTCAGTAAGCAGGTTCCACTCTGCTATAAGTCTGGAATACATTAAGGACATGTCTACTGGCCTCAGGGTAGCAAATCTGCAAACGTGAAGGATTTATCCAACAATAATTTTAGCTGTACTCAGTTTTCATCTACCAGAGCTTTATGCTTTTAATTTATATGCTTTCCATGAATCCAGTTAAGTATTCCAGGGCTATCTTAATGTAAGGAAAGGGATAGTAAAGGCTGAAAAACTAGTTCATTTTCTTCATTTCATAATTATTCACTGTAAAACAGTAGAGTAAAACCTTGATCATGGATCAAGATCAAGGCCTATTTTTCCTCTCCATTTTGTGCCCCTTTACCTTTGGGATTTTCTTCCTACTCCCTTTGAGTTTTACAATGAAGACTATTTCCAGTTTGGTATTATATTTCTAGTAAAATAAGGAAATACATTTACAGTCCATGGAATGATATTTTGTTTTGTTATGTTTATAAAAGTTACTCTAAATATTTGTTCTTTCTTTTAATACCACCATATAGTAGATGCTTGTTTATTACTGGTTCATAAATATTCTTTTTCTATTACTTTTTTTCCTGATGCATGCAAATGTTCTATGGTTTTATAAAGTCTACCTGGACTTATTTTATTGCTGCTATACTACAACTATTAAAAGGTCACTGTGGAATATAGAAGTCAAGCTTACTCTGGAAAATTATTCTCAAGGTTTAATTAATAAATCAAACCAAGCTGCAGTGTTCTAGCAGGTAGAAGCTATAGTAACAACTTTCTACTATTTTTTTTTATTTTTTTTGCATCACTGCCCTTGGAACAGGATTTGTTAGCTCCGTTTTGCTGAATATACTAAAACCAGACTTCAAGTACTTGCACATGCAAACAGTTGGACATCTTCCTTAGTATAAGCCTGGCCAAACTTTTATGGCATGTGGGCTGCACAGTGAGTGCAGATGCCTCTCCCCTATGGCTATTTCTTTTTTTGGTAGACAGACTATTTTGCAGGAGCCACTCACATTTTGCTTGTCTGCCTGTTTAAGTCCTTAACCCATATTCCCTATTGGGCAGTCACACTTCATTATTTCTGTGTTGTCCCTACCCTGCAGACTTGGCTGTTTTTCTCTGCTCAGTTCTAACTGCCGTGAAACGAGTTACATTTTACTGCATTTTGACTGAAGATGCTGAATACTATCTGGAGCCATGGCTTTTGAACAACCCTGTCCTGATTCTCATATAGCTCCATGTTTTGCAGTAATGCTTCATAGAAGAAATACTTTTGCCCAAAACATCATCAGGTTTCTTCTATTGCCTGCACATAGATCTGGTGGCTATTTGTCATTGTTAGTTGGGAACTTCAGCTGAAAGGGGATGAATTGACCCTTCACCTAGTAGAAAACATCTGCTACTCTCAAATTTTCTATTTAAAAATAAAGCATTTATTAATTTAAGAGGCAGAAAATATTTCTTGCACAGTGTAACACTAGAATTATTTTTCTCCTGCTATAGCTTCAGTTATAAGTTATAAGAATGAGATTTGTAATAAAGATGGATGCAAGATATATTGCAAAATATTTATGATGGCGATGGAAACCAAAACCGGGATGAGGGAAAGGCTACAGTAGGTGAAGAGAGGTTCCACGGGAAAAACAAGTTTTGTAAAATGATATACAACATTATTGTAACTTTGCACTACTTAAATGACTAAATAAAAGGGTAGGAAATAGTTTTTTTCTGCTTGACAGACAAAATAGACTGACAGTTTAATCACTTAAATGGTATCCTGAGATTCATCTCAACTTCATATCACACCCCTGAGCCTTTCCTTACAAGATGAGGGTACAGTTCTGAATGGTTTACAGTTTTCAAAAAAGGTGCAAGTCAATTCATGGTGCTCTGGCAATGTGCCAGAGGACTGGAAAAGGGCCAGTGTGGTTCCCATTTTCAAAAAAGGGAGGAAGGAGGATGCAGGAAACTATAGGCCCGTTAGTCTTACCTCGGTCCTGGATAAGCTTTTTGAGAGAATTATCCTGGCGCATGTCCGCAAGGGGCCAGCAGAGGAGATTATGCTTAGGGGCAACGAACATGGGTTCATTAGAGGCAGGTCCTGTCAGACCAACCTGGTGGCTTTCTATGACCAGGTCACAAAATCCTGGGATGCAGGTGTCACAGTGGACATAGTCTTTCTGGACTTTAGGAAGGCCTTCGACACTGTCTCTCACCCCATTCTCATTAAAAAACTAGGAGACTGTGGCGTTGACACCTACACAGTCACATGGGTCAGTAATTGGCTGGAGGGCCACACCCAGGGAGTGGTAGGTCTAGTTGGCAGCTGGTATCAAGTGGAGTGCCCCAGGGGTTGGTCTTGGGGGCAGTTTTGTTCAATATCTTCATCATCAACTACCTGGAAGATGGCATAGAGTGCACCTTCAGCAAGTTTGCAGATGACACCAAGCTGGCGGGAGGTAGTAGATATGCTGGAGGATAGGGCTAGGATTTGGAGTTACCTATAAAAATTGGAGGACTGGGCCAAAAGGAATCTAATGAGGTTCAACAAGGACAAGTGCAAAGTCCTGTGCTTAGGACAGAAGAAACCCATGCACCACTGAAGTTTGGGGACTGATTGGCTAATCATAAAAACATAAAAAATTAGGGTTGGAAGGGACTTCAGGAGGACATCTAGTCCAACCCCCTGCTCAAAGCAGGACCATCCCCAACTAGATCATCCCAGCCAAAGCTTTGTCTAGCCAGGTCTTGAAAACCTCCAAGGATCGAGATTCCACCACCTCTCTGGGTAACCTGTTCCAGTGTTTTACTACCCTCACAGTGAGAAAATTCTTCCTAATATCTAACCTAAACTTCCCTTGCTGCAACTTGAGACCATTGTTCCTTGTTCTGTCACCTGCCACCACTGAGAACAGTCTAGCTCTGTCCTCTTTCTAACCTAAAGTGGGAGCCTAAAGGTCTAGGGAAGTCTCAACTCCATACTCTCAACTAGGTGTACGTGCTGAAAGTCTTGGTATGATGATTGCATAGACCTCCTGTGCATTCACCATGATCCAGAATTGCCAGGATACAAGAAGAAGCTACTTTTTTAATTACTAGTAAATATTAACAATTATGTGGTTCAATTCTAATTATTTGAAGATCCTGGAGGATACTTAAAACATTTAGTATAATTAGAGGCTTTGAAAATCAAAAGAAATGGCCCAGTTAAACTAAAATCTATATTCTGTATTCTTTCAACCCTGAAGTAGAAACATCAAAGTCTTTTGTTTTCATTCTCTAATTTTGGAGGATGCTGGTTCCTGTAGAGGAGAAGCTGTGCTGTGACTGCCTGCCCTATTCTAAATTATAATCACAAAGATTCAGTAAGCAGGTTCCACTCTGCTATAAGTCTGGAATACATTAAGGACATGTCTACTGGCCTCAGGGTAGCAAATCTGCAAACGTGAAGGATTTATCCAACAATAATTTTAGCTGTACTCAGTTTTCATCTACCAGAGCTTTATGCTTTTAATTTATATGCTTTCCATGAATCCAGTTAAGTATTCCAGGGCTATCTTAATGTAAGGAAAGGGATAGTAAAGGCTGAAAAACTAGTTCATTTTCTTCATTTCATAATTATTCACTGTAAAACAGTAGAGTAAAACCTTGATCATGGATCAAGATCAAGGCCTATTTTTCCTCTCCATTTTGTGCCCCTTTACCTTTGGGATTTTCTTCCTACTCCCTTTGAGTTTTACAATGAAGACTATTTCCAGTTTGGTATTATATTTCTAGTAAAATAAGGAAATACATTTACAGTCCATGGAATGATATTTTGTTTTGTTATGTTTATAAAAGTTACTCTAAATATTTGTTCTTTCTTTTAATACCACCATATAGTAGATGCTTGTTTATTACTGGTTCATAAATATTCTTTTTCTATTACTTTTTTTCCTGATGCATGCAAATGTTCTATGGTTTTATAAAGTCTACCTGGACTTATTTTATTGCTGCTATACTACAACTATTAAAAGGTCACTGTGGAATATAGAAGTCAAGCTTACTCTGGAAAATTATTCTCAAGGTTTAATTAATAAATCAAACCAAGCTGCAGTGTTCTAGCAGGTAGAAGCTATAGTAACAACTTTCTACTATTTTTTTTTATTTTTTTTGCATCACTGCCCTTGGAACAGGATTTGTTAGCTCCGTTTTGCTGAATATACTAAAACCAGACTTCAAGTACTTGCACATGCAAACAGTTGGACATCTTCCTTAGTATAAGCCTGGCCAAACTTTTATGGCATGTGGGCTGCACAGTGAGTGCAGATGCCTCTCCCCTATGGCTATTTCTTTTTTTGGTAGACAGACTATTTTGCAGGAGCCACTCACATTTTGCTTGTCTGCCTGTTTAAGTCCTTAACCCATATTCCCTATTGGGCAGTCACACTTCATTATTTCTGTGTTGTCCCTACCCTGCAGACTTGGCTGTTTTTCTCTGCTCAGTTCTAACTGCCGTGAAACGAGTTACATTTTACTGCATTTTGACTGAAGATGCTGAATACTATCTGGAGCCATGGCTTTTGAACAACCCTGTCCTGATTCTCATATAGCTCCATGTTTTGCAGTAATGCTTCATAGAAGAAATACTTTTGCCCAAAACATCATCAGGTTTCTTCTATTGCCTGCACATAGATCTGGTGGCTATTTGTCATTGTTAGTTGGGAACTTCAGCTGAAAGGGGATGAATTGACCCTTCACCTAGTAGAAAACATCTGCTACTCTCAAATTTTCTATTTAAAAATAAAGCATTTATTAATTTAAGAGGCAGAAAATATTTCTTGCACAGTGTAACACTAGAATTATTTTTCTCCTGCTATAGCTTCAGTTATAAGTTATAAGAATGAGATTTGTAATAAAGATGGATGCAAGATATATTGCAAAATATTTATGATGGCGATGGAAACCAAAACCGGGATGAGGGAAAGGCTACAGTAGGTGAAGAGAGGTTCCACGGGAAAAACAAGTTTTGTAAAATGATATACAACATTATTGTAACTTTGCACTACTTAAATGACTAAATAAAAGGGTAGGAAATAGTTTTTTTCTGCTTGACAGACAAAATAGACTGACAGTTTAATCACTTAAATGGTATCCTGAGATTCATCTCAACTTCATATCACACCCCTGAGCCTTTCCTTACAAGATGAGGGTACAGTTCTGAATGGTTTACAGTTTTCAAAAAAGGTGCAAGTCAATTCATGGTGCTCTGGCAATGTGCCAGAGGACTGGAAAAGGGCCAGTGTGGTTCCCATTTTCAAAAAAGGGAGGAAGGAGGATGCAGGAAACTATAGGCCCGTTAGTCTTACCTCGGTCCTGGATAAGCTTTTTGAGAGAATTATCCTGGCGCATGTCCGCAAGGGGCCAGCAGAGGAGATTATGCTTAGGGGCAACGAACATGGGTTCATTAGAGGCAGGTCCTGTCAGACCAACCTGGTGGCTTTCTATGACCAGGTCACAAAATCCTGGGATGCAGGTGTCACAGTGGACATAGTCTTTCTGGACTTTAGGAAGGCCTTCGACACTGTCTCTCACCCCATTCTCATTAAAAAACTAGGAGACTGTGGCGTTGACACCTACACAGTCACATGGGTCAGTAATTGGCTGGAGGGCCACACCCAGGGAGTGGTAGTGGATGGGTTATTTTTGACCTGGAGGGATGTGGGCAGTGGGGCTCCACAGGGTTCGGTCTTCAGGCCTGCGCTGCTCAACATCTTCATCAGTGACTTGGACAAGGGGGTAAAAAGCACCCTGTTCAAATTCGCAGAGGACACTAAGATGTGGGGGGAAGTGGGCATGCTAGAAGGGAGGAATAGGCTGCAATCAGACCTGGACAGGTTACAGGGGTCAGCAGATGAGAATAAGATGGGTTTCAACACTGACAAGTGCAGGTACTGTACCTGGGGAGGAAGAACCAGCAGCATACCTACAGGCTGGAGAACTCCCTTCTCATCAATGCAGAGGCAGAAAAGGATCTTGGAGTCATTATTGATGCCAAAATGAACATGGGCCAACAGTGTGGGGACACGGTCAGGAAGGTCACCCATACCTTGTCATGCATCCACAGATGCATCTCAAGCAGGTCCAAGGAGGTGATGCTCCCCGTCTATGCAGCACTGGTCAGGCCACAGTTGGAGTCCTGCATCCAGTTCTGGGCGCTGCACTTCAGGAGGGATGTGGACAGCATTGAGAGGGTCCAGAGGAGGGCCACTCGCATGATTAGGGATCAACAGGGCAGGCCCTACTAGGAGAGACTAAGGGACCTGAGCCTGTTCAGCCTCCACAAGAGAAGGCTGAGGTGGAATCTGGTGGCCTGTTATAAACTAGTCAGAGGGGACCAGCAGTCATTGGGGGAGTCCCTGTTCCCCCGAGCACTACCAGGAGTGACAAGAAATAATGGTCCCAAGCTGGCAGAGAGTAGATTTAGGCTAGATATCAGGAGGCGCTACTTCACTGTCAGGGCGGCTAGGATCTGAAACCAAATTCTAAGAGAAGTAGTGCTGGCTCCTACCCTGGGGGTCTTTAAAAGGAGGCTAGATCCACACCTTGCCAGGGTCGTTTGACCCCCGTACTCTTTCCTGCCATGGCAGGGGGGTCAGACTTGATGATCTGCTCAGGTCCCTTCCGACCCCACCAACTATGAACTATGAAACTATGAAACATTGAGTAAAAGAAGTTTAATTGAGAATCTTTAACAATTCAGGTGTGGGCCTAAAATGACATTCTTGCCTACGAAGTCAAGGGCAAAGCTTCCATTGACTTCCACAGGGTCCGGATTTCACCATAAGTAAAGACTGGAGAATCTGGATTTCTTATTTGATTACTGAGGACTCCAACTATGAGCAACAACTAAGACTTATCACAAACAAGAAGTTTATAATTCCCTAATCTAACATCATGGTAATAGCATACTGAAATTATAGTATCTTCAATCACAATCATTTTAATCTGAACTGAATTTTCGACTGTTTTGACAAGTTGGCATTAGGAGTCTCACAAGATCAAATTGCTTATAAAGATGGATTGGCAGACAGGTTTATTGGCAGACAAATAGAAAGCCTTTATTAAGGACCTATAATTCTACTTCTGGTTAAAAAAAGAGAAAAGAAACGGAAAATAAAAAACTTTCTTGACTGAGACAAAATATTTATCAGTCTGTAACGTGTCTATGATTTATTGTGATTTGATTGGCATCAGTTTTCTCAATAGGTTTAACTGTTCTTTTTTAGATTAATCGATTGAAATTTTGTAAACATTGTCATATCAACATTTTTAATTGATGCAATTATTATTCAGCTTTATGTTGTAGGCAGATTAATCCACTTTTAATTTTTTTAACCTATACTTTACTTAAGCAAATTGAAATGTAATGAGTTTGGGATAGACCTGTTATGGACAATTGGTAAATTACAATTATTTAGCCTGAATGTGTTTGATCCTGTATCTTCCATTCATACTGAAAAAAGCATACTTCTGACAGCAAGTTAGTTACAAATATAAAAAGAAATAAATAGTAAGTAATAGCAGGGGGCCCAGGAATATTTTTCTCAAGTTCTTTTCAAGTATAGGCTGTAACTGTTTGCTGATATTTCCTAAAGGTTCAAGTAAGACATGGTGGGTGACAACTATGGGTATGTGGTCAATAGGGGTTTTTCTCTTGTATCATGTTTGGTTGCTGTGGGGTAACTGGATGGTTCTTTCAAAGCAGGGACACCCTATTCCTCTGCTGTAGTGCCCTGCTGGGTAAATGCAGTTTTTAGTTTGGGAGAACTGGTGTCATGAACATTCTCCCAAGAGCAGATGCCATGGTATTTGAGGTCTTGATAGTAGATCACTGAAAAGCTAGATAAGTTTTATACTTCTGTCTTAGATGATATTATTTCTAGTATCTTCATAAATTCTTGAGGATACCCTCCATCTGAGTTAGATCAATAAAACATCTTTTTAAAGAAGTAAAAGAAAGAAAGATCGCCACTATCAGGGAAATACAATCTTGCTTTGGCTAAAGAATTTGTTTGGAAATGGAGTTGGGAGACTTGAAGGACAAAATGTGCATAATCCAAGTTCAAGACCAAACTTAGGTATTGAGGGATACTGAGAGTCTCCTGGCTATGACGTTTTTTGGAAGTAGTTTCATGAACTAGATTTCATTAGTCCTTTTAGGCATCCAAGCAAAGATGAGTGAGCCAGAACCAGAGAATATTGAATGTTAGTCACATCCAAATATAAGCATCATTCACTGGTATGAATGAGAACTGCCTGGTCTTTGCCCTTTGAAATGGTGCTCTTGATAAAATATTTGAATCTGACTCTATATAAATCTAAATGTGTATGCATATTTACTATATTAATCCCCAAAAGATTCCCTAGACTATCTCCAAAATATCTCTTTAAAATAACACTCTTCAGAAAATTTGTTTCTGTTAAGATGCATCTATCTAGATTAAAAAAGGGACTAGATTTAATATTTTCAGTTACCAGCGCTGCCATTTGTCAGGAAGTTTTCCTCAATAGGGCTTTCTCCTGGAAAACTAGAACATTTTATTGTGCATACCACAGAATTCTCATACATTAGCAGAGCACAGAATGCTGTTCAAACTATAGAACATTTTCGGGGAGGAGTGGGGGGGGGGGGGGGGGGGGGGGGGTCTGTCCTACCTTCCTACCTGGCAGTTGTTATTTGACTCAGAGGCATAACTGCCCGGAACTGCATCCTGGGTGGTGGTGGTGGTGGTGCACAGTGCAGGGACAGCAGCACTTTTGCACGTGCACTGTGGCACATGGGAAATTGCCCCAGGTGGGGTGGGGTGGGGTAGGGGAGGCTGGGGCTAGCACCTGGGCTGGCCCCAGCAGCCTTACCTGGAGTCCACACAGTGCAGGGACAGGCAAAATCTAGAGTGTTTTCCTGAACTTTCATTACCAATCAGTGGAAGAATGTAACAAAGACCAGGGAGGGAGCTTTTGGCAATGTAATTGTACTCCCTGGGTGCATCCAAATGAGCACAGATGTATGGTATGTGGCACCATAGGCCCATCTGCGGCACAGCACGCCACACACACCACACATGCAGGCATTCCCCATGCTGCTAAATTTGCAGTGTGGGGGTAGGGGTGGGGGCAGCAGGGAGGGGGTTGAGACTGGAAGATCCTGTATTAAAAAGCTCCATCCCTTAAAAAAGTGGGGTGGTGCATGTGACGGCAGCATATGCCACTGGAAACCAGAGCCTGGCCAACTAGAGCCACTCTCTGGCTGCTGGCTGGGCTCTGTGCTACTGCATTACCACATCTGCAGCCCCCAGAGTCCTTCAGGACCCCAGGTAAGGCTGTTGTGGCTAGCCCAGGTGCTAGCCCCAGCCTCCCCTACCCCATCTGGGGCAATTTCCCATGTGCCAGAGCGCACGTGCACACATGCATGGGCATTTCCCAGAGACAAGCAGCAGCGGCATATATTATGCCGCTGCTGTTTGTCCCCAGGGAAACACGCATTCCTGTTTCAGGGGATGCACTCCCTAAGGTAATCCTTTCTGTTTTTATGGTTCAGAAAATCTTATTGAGTCAATACAGTACAAAACAGATTTTAGGGATGCCTTCAGTAGGAATGCATGTTATAAGGAGACATGTCCCCTGGATCCTGCCGCTGTACAGTCTGCTCTCTGTACTCTAAAAGGGTGTTGGTTCCCTCTCACGTACGGCCTTGTAAACTTAATTTTAGTTTATGCAGAGAGCCTGTCTCATTTTATAGAGGCATTGTCATTTGTAATCAATTTAATGGCAGTGACAAAAGGCACGTAAATGGATAAAACATGCTTTGCCTTGCCAAGCAACACACCCTTATGACTCTATGTGGTTACCAATATCATACGAGCAGAAAGAATAATGTATTTGCTACTGAGCTGCTTCCTCCACTGTCTGCAGAGCACATGTGTGAGTGCAGGTGCGGAATAGGCAGACTTTAGAGTCCCCCACCAAAACACCGGTCAGCACAGATATGCTGGCATTCCAGCAGAAGTAAGGTTGGACAGCTATAGAGACCTGGCACAGAATAAGAGAGCCTAGGGGATGGAATGTGAAGTTGCCTGGTGAGTCTGTCTACCGATCTATTTCAGGAACAGCAAAGTAATCCATTGCATATTACTTTGGAGTCATTTTAAAGCAGAGTTAGTCCAAATACTAAATCTTCTCATTCAGTTTGGCCATTTGCTCTCTTCTACTCCATCTTTTATTCATTACATTCATTATATTATACTTCCTCTTTGTAAGTCTATTTACATAATTCCTGGGAGGCTTGCCTATATTTATAAGACTTGTGCAATGGGAGCCTTCCTATCCATGACTGGATCCTCCAAGTTCTATGACAATACAAATTAATAATAAAGATACCGTATGCAGTACAGCCCTTCATACTCAAAGGAGTAGTCATTGAAATTTCAGAGGATGCCAGTGAAGACAATTAAGCTTTTCAAAATGAAGCATTCAGAGCTAGCACTTCTTAGTGTAGATTTCTACAGCATCTTTGGACAACAGAGCAAAGGCAATTAGCAAGAAATACTTTTCCATAGCATGTATACAGTATATACTTATCCATATCTAATGTCCAATTCTGTCACCCTACAGTATGTTGAATTGTACTTTACTGCTCCAGTAACTTCACTGTTTCCATGGAATTTTTTAAAATCAGAAGTAGACTTTTTCCTCTGAGTAGGGGAGAAAATTATACATTATTGAGTCCTTTTCTTATTTTATCAATAAGTAATCATGGAATATCAAGGCTTAATTATTAAAAGCTGCCAATGTTAAGTTCTTAGAGAGCTTGGTAAGGATTTTCATCTTGAAGTTCTGGCCTGTAATCAGCTCTGTTAGGTGTGTTGGAAATTACTATGAATAGTGGGAAGTTTTACAAGGAGGATAAATTCAGTCTTTATTTATTTTTCTTCAAAGTATGCCAAAATACATACCCATTCAGCATAAAGCAGAGCAAGTCTTGGTTCATTCAAAACTGAAAAAAATCTTCATTATAAAATTAGATTTTTAAAGCCCCATAAGTGTGCCTCCTTGCACTAAATAGGAGATCAGGAAAAAATTGATTCATGGCTGGACAAGTTCCTAAAAAGGGGTATTTACATGTGTCTGGTGCCATTTATTTAAGATATTTAACTTTACCATTCACAATGAATTATCCATTTGCAGATCCAACTAGAATTGTTTTGCCCAAACACTTTTGAAATGAAAAATGCCAATTTTTTATACAAAAAATTGGGGCGGGGGGCAGGGAGAAAGGGGAGGCAAGGCAGAGGGTGGGCTACAGTTAATTTCCCATTTTGAAAAAAAAAAGTTTTAAAATTAATTAAATGTTTTATTTTGACTTTTCAAACCCCCAAAAATATATTTTCAGGTTGAAATATGTTTTCATTTCAAATGTTAATTTTTAGTAAAAATGGCTTCTGAATCAACAACAGAAGCTATGTTCTTAGGTAACAGACAGATTCTAATATTGCTTATCAAGTCACATGGTCATCTCCTCTTGTGTGTATGGTTAATTATAGCTCTATGGCAGACATTCTAAGGTTTATTTGGCTGACAGACCATTTCCTATCTATGATGAAAATTCATGTAGCTCTTCATCATGACTGTCTTTAAAGTGGAAAAAGAAATACTAAGACTAAGGCAGAATAAGAAAGACTAATTCATGTGGGTAGAACCTTTTTTTGTAGGTGGCAGCCTACTTTTCTGCTATGAATGGACTTTTAGAGAACTAAGGTTGTAAACAGAAGGGAATTTAAATATAAAGGATAGGGGGAGGGGGCACTATTGAGAGAAGCATCAGTGGGTTAAACAGGTCAATAGAGATAAAAAGGCAATAAACCCACTGAGAGATATAGGGGTTTGTTTGTTTGATGGTTTATATGAAAAAAACATAGGGAATTGATAATTGATCTCAGCCCCATTTGGGGAGAGGCCAAGAACCAGTTGGTATTCCAATCAGGCTAGCAAAACCAGGTGGTTGTTGAGCAGATTGCTGCAGGATATGACTGGACCCAATGTTGCTTGGAGTGCAAGGTACTGAGGCAACAGTTTGTGAGTACATGGAGCACCAACCACATGTCAGGTGCATGGAGAGTCACAGATGCCTTCTACAAAGCACTGTCCCAGATGTTCATAGTACACAACATGATGATGTCCCAAAATGTGCTGGACATGGCCTGCTCCATGCAGGAGAGAGACAAGGACTCTGATACCACTGTGTTAGAAAACATTCAGCCCTTGTGAGTAAGCATGCTAACTACCCACGAAATGAGCTAGGTTGAGGACTCCCTGACCATCCTGACAAGTGGAATGGGCATGGAAATGGATCTGTGCTCAAACAGCAAGCATCCAGGGTCCTCTGGCTGCCAGCATCTGTAGCATCCCAATCCATCCTACTTGTCTGCACAAGCTCCCTGTCATTGGCTAAGCTGGCCTCCTCCCAACAGGGGCCCAGCTTTTCAAAGGACCCAGCCCATAACAGGACCCAACCTCCTTCAAGAGTGGTAAGTGGAAGCTCATGACAAGTGTTGGGTGGGTAGGGAAAAGCTGGGAAACATGAGGGGGTGGACAAGGAGCCAGAGACCTCCCTGTGGATTCTCAGTGCCTTGACTGGAGATTGTCCCATGCCTCATGCACCTAAGCAACTGTGGAATTACTTTGTGGATTTGCATTGGAACTTCATCACCTCAGTTGGAGATTGCCTCACTCCCCTCCCCCCACACAACAGCATCCACGCAAGTATGCTGTCCAGTACTATTAGGGACCACTGTAGTTAAATCAGGCAATTAAAGCCAAACTTTAGTCAAATCAAGTGATAAACTCTAACTTTTTTTGTGGATGCATGTCTGGAATGGTCATTGTGTCATCATTGTTAGTGTGGGTCCCTTTCAGTTAGGCAGTGATTGAAGTCATGTAAAATAATGGTGCTGTTAATAACTCATCCATTTCTCCTCCTAACACCACTATAGTTGTGGCACACAGCTATACAGACTCTGTTGCACCTGGCTTCATGTCCAGAGCTTGAGATAAGCCATTAGTCCTGGCTTGAAGTCCAGAGCAGAACTCAAGAAAATTTTGGGATTTCCTCATGGCTACCTGTTCCTAAGCTCTTGATCAATGAATGCTACAAAGGAAACATGGGATGCACCTTCCCCCCCAGCCCCTGAACCCTGGTGCCCTGGGTGTTTCTAAAACTTTGGTGCTACCCAGCCTCTTTCCAAGCCCCTTTCAAGCTCTGGCACAACCTCTCAGAGCTGTAGGGGAGTGGGGGAGGGGGTTTGAATGAGCGAAGGGGCACCAACAGGCACTGGCCAGTTGTGGCAGGGAGTGGGATGGACCCTCAAGTGGCTCATCTGGGAGGGCACGGAGATGGGAGAAAGACAGCTCCTGCTGCTGTGTGAACTCCTGGGCAAGCATGGGTGGGGGTGTGCCCCTGAGATCTGTGCACAGGGTGAGGGCAGGCTGCTGCTGTGGGCTTTGCTCCAGGCACCAAACTTCATTGTTTTGGCACTGCAACCCCGTCTCTGCTTTCTTTTACCTCCTCTCAACCAGCCCGAAGAAAGTAGTTGCAGTGGCTCTCAGTTCCAAGAAAATACCTCATTATGAACATATAAAGACACTTTATTATAAAGCTGTACATTACAAACATGTAAGTGAGTGGGGAAAGGTGCCTTTTATATCATCAGCTAAGTATGATTCAGGGGCCACGGGAACTTTGGGGACCCATTCCCTATACTGTGCCCCAAGACTATAGGGCCATGGCTTCCAAATAAGGTTCCCTGTTTTCCTAGGTATCAGGCCTGACACCTGCAAATAGGTTTGATGTCACTTTGGGACCAGATAATGGGATAAGGATTCTGTCAGAGACCACAGACCAGTAAGTATCCAGGCAAATGAAGATCTATATGCACACAAAGATTGATGATCTTAGCTCCCTGGTGGAGGCCAGGCACTCTTTGGCCAAGGAGGCCAGGAGATAGAGGGAGGAAGAGCAGGTATACCATTGCCAGTACATTATGATAGTTAGGTAGAGGATCAAGCAGTCCTGATATGTCACCATGTGTCTTGTCAGATGGCATGCACAGGCCCGGGGCCATTATGTGGTCATTGCTGAGTCGACAGATGTGATACTCATGGAGTTCATTAAGATAGAATCATAGAGAAGTAGGGCTGGAAGGGACCTTCATAGGTCATCTGATCCAATCCCTGCCTGAAGTGGGATCATCCCTATCCAAACCATCCTATACAAACCCATTGTCTAATCTCTTATTGAAACTACACAGTTAACTCTGACACAACACAAGACTTAACACACTTACTTGCTACCGGTAAAGTCAGGGGGGCATGGTGACCAGTGTCCTGATGCTGTAAAGCTTGTGAATAGATGCTCAAGAGATCCGAGGGAGAAGGCCATACACCCTAATAGAGAGAAAACCAACTACCCGCATAGCCCATACCAATTTGACCATGGGAAAAATTTCTTTCTGACTCCAAAGATAGTGATTCATTTGACCCACAGTGGAAGGGCAAGACCCTCTAGCCAGGAAACCTCCAGGTTTTAGTCACAGCAGGAGAACTGACACACCCCAGCCAAAATTCCTAACCTTGGCTGCAACCAACACCCAATGCTTCTGAGAAAGGCTTAAAAGAAATCGCAACCCCTGATGAATGTAGTACCAGGCAGGATAGGCAGGAGAGTAGTCACTGGGGGGACCAGTAATGAATATGCTGTGCTTGGGAATGGTTTGCATTTGTGTTTCTGTTTGTGTTATTTTATAAGACCTGGGGTTTTATAAGGCCTGTTTTACTTATGTTTTGTTTCTGGTTCTGTTCATCCTTTTTCTATATTTACTTTTATTGTGCTGTTTAATTGAAGCCACTAGCCTTACACAGCCAAAGCTTTGCACTCCCCTGTCATGTCCTCCCTCTTAAGACCCCAGCTTCTTCACTGCCTTCCTCCAACATCCCCTGTCCATGCTGGAAATGACTGCGTAAGAGTACAAGTTTGGTTGACAGTGTTTAATTATGTACAGGACACTACTTTATGAACTGCTGTGCCAGCTCTCATCGTGGCATCTGGCAAAATGGTCTGCCAGCATGCCCTGCATGCTCACTGCTAGGTGACCAGTTTCAATGTGTAAATGCTAAGGCATGGTGCCTGCAGGTGGTAGGGACCACTCCATCTTGACTGGCAGGGGCTCTCTCCTGGCCCCACAGATACTGTGCATATGCACATGGCAGGGTATGTTGTGTTCATTGGCATCTATGTATCCTCAGGGGTTTCCAGTGAGCCTTGAGATAATGAATAACACACTCTACAGACATTATTCTGCTGCTGAGTTGGTAGTTATGGGCATTCAGGCAGCCACTGAAAGGCTTCATCAGCCAGGGTATAACAGGTATGCAGGGTCCCTAAATAGTGGTGGGGGTACACTCTCCTCTCCACCTCAATGTCAGCCACATGAGGAGCAAACTCTTGGCTTGTTCCACCAGAACTTCAAGAAAGAAGTTCTTAAATATCCTGGCATCTTGCACCCTCCCTGAACAGCTGGCATGTATGTGCGTGAAATGGCCATGGTGGTTCACAACTGCTGGAAGCAAAACTGAGAAGAATCCTGTCCGGTTGATGAAATTATGGCAGAAGTTCATGTGTCACTGCTCGTTATCCCAGGTGCCTATGATGTTCTGTTCTTGCTAGTTGTTGCTGGTCTTCCTGGCCCATAAATGCAAGTCCACAATGTTCAAACCACTGTAACCACCTAGAGAAATGGTACTGGCCTGCAGCTAACATATATTTGGGGCAGCAACTGCTGCCACAGAGTGAGAACCACCTACCTCATACAAATGTGAGCTTCTTCCTCCCAAGTTGTCAAGTTGTTCTTCCTTGCTGTTTGCATGGATAACATTAGCCAAGTCAGTCACCAGAGCATGCTGGTGTTGCCCTTTCCATTCAATCTCAAGTACAAATTCACAACACTTGTTTGGCATGGTGTCCAGGGCAAAGACCACATACAGATCTTTTCTGTGAACTAGATGATAGTGGCAGCTGGCAGTGGTAGTTGCAAGTTACAGTGAGTGGATGGTCCAGGACAAAAGTTGGGTTGCAATTCCCACCAGAGTCCTGGCCACAACAATTTTGCTACTTTCTCTCACCTAGGTGAACACCCAATGGACATTTTGCACTGCACTGGGGAATTTCCAGACTCCTGCAGACATTCAATTAGCTCAAGGCACATTGAAATATATGCTCTCATCAGCCACCTGTTGGCAGAAGCAGTGCATTCAGCTGCTCTCAAAACCTTGATTGGAAGGGCAACATATATACATGCCAATTCTGCAACTTTTCTGTTTCAGGAGAAACAGAGACCCAAATTAGCCCCAAGTTTGTCCCAGGACAAATGTGATGTCTGTTCATAATCTAAGCTGCTCCTCTATGCTGCCTTTAAGCAATGGATAATTTAATTTAAATTGACAGCATTTCTCACATATTTTAAGCTAGCATGTACTTCAGTGCTTTCTTGAATCAGGGTTTAAACAAAGAGGTTTATTTTTGTTTCTCATGATTTTATTATCTCCATAGTACTATCTGATATTTCTTAATAAATGGTATTGTATCACATAAAGTCTGGTTGCAAACTGAGGTAAACCTATTGGAACAACTATATAAAGGGGTGATTTTGAGCCTTCCTTCAACATAAAACTAAACAGAAGTACACATGATTGTACAGGCAAAAAAGAATTGACAGTATATTTGAGGGGAAGATTTTTCAGTATTACTTTGTGAAATGTTTGTAATAAAATCAAATCCATTTTTTTATTGTATATGATTTTGAGGAAATTCTTCAGCAGCTTTATCTGGGTATAATGTTTTAACAAGACATAATGTTCAATGGTGGCTAAGTGCTAAGGTGTATAATAAATTTCAGTAAGACTCCTGTTCCTCGCTGGGTGCACAGTTGTTACTGCACCATCATTTAGTAACTGCTGGTACTCCACAGTCCTGGCACTGCACAGGTTATTTCTGATCCTACTGCACAGTAGCAGGAGTGTCATGGTTTGTACCATCCAGTGTTACATTGACATAGTGATAAGCTATGTTGCCATAGATCAGCCCTACGAAGGCATAGGATCTCATGTAGATGTGCCTACTGTTTCTGAAAATAGCTTTCAAAATACTTAGAAGTTCACTAGTTCCCAGGAAGGTTCATTTAGGAGAAGCCAAATATAAGCAGCAATAAAAAGCAGCTAAGGGAATGTTACATGAATAAAGACCTATATTAATGTGTGAGACCATGAACAGATAAGTAATGCTTTTGCAACAAAAAATATTAATATGGAGAAGTGAAAAAAAATCCTCTTGTAAGGGGGTTGGGGGCGAGGGTTGCAACAGGAGAGGAGCTCCTAAGTACTAAGGAATTGTTGTGTATGTGTAGTGAAATACACTTTTGAACTCAAAAAAGCCTGAAACCACTGAATATCAAATGTATTCCATCTTCTCTGAATTATTCCATCTTTCACCAAATACTGCTCACATCTACACATGCGCTTTATTGCAGAGTTGACTAATTAGCTCTGCAGTAAAACGTCATGGTCTACACTCTCACCTGTATTAGTGTATAGTAAACTAACTCTGCTGTAAGATAGTACTGTCTGGGACAAGTACTATCCTACAGCGGAGTAGTTACAGTAACCACAGCTGGTTGAGGCATGAGGGTGTTACAGTGTGGGGGGTGCCTGTTCACTAGCCCTGCACTCCAGCACCCTTGTGGCCCAGCCAGCCCCTCCACAGCACGTTGAGCCAGGGCAGAGCAGCCCTGGGCTGGCAAGCTGACCTCCTGGGCTCCCTGCCAGCTGGGGCTGCTCCACCCTGGCTCAGTGTGCTGTGGCCCAGACTCAAGTGTACTCAGGAGCAATAAACTCTAGCACAAGATGTGCTGGAGTGTATTGCTATGTGCTAAATGCTCATGTAGATGCACCCACTACCACTTATTTTTTCTTTAAACATATTATCAAATATTATAATACTATATCATGGTAATACCATAATGCAGATAAAACCAGTCAGGTACTATCCAAGAGAAAACTCTTATCTTCACTCTTATATATGTTTCATTTGAAGAAAACACTCTTCAGCATAGCACTTAACCTATGCATTAAATATCAAACATATGGTTAGGTTGCACTGGTGTCCTATGCTTTCCAGAATCCTTGAGATGTTCTGTTACATGCAAGGCCATATGATTTCCAAAGAGAGGTGTTGGAATGTTCAGCCAACTGAGTGATTCAATTGGCAAAGCATTCAAAGATGCTTTATAAAATGCATTCAGTATTCAGCAAGAAACAGTCAACAAGCTCAGAGCCCAGAACTTCCATGACCAAAAACTGCTGCTAGAAAAATAAGTTTTTAAAATTTATCTGTCTCTCTCTCGCTATGTGTGTGTGTTTATGTGTTTGTGTTTTTCTTTTACTGCATTTTAATTGTTTACCTTTCTGCTTTAAATCTACCCCACCTTTCTGGCAAAAGCTAAGCCTAACATCCTGCCTAGGTCATTTTGTCAGTAGTTAAAGCCAGCAATTGCATTCCTATTGGAAAGGTAATGTATATAATAGCAAAGTACTAGCAGGCTGAGAGGGGATGCAAATTTTTAGAACTGCCTCATCTAATCATTAATGACACTGTTCATCATTAGGACCAATTACAGGGAACATTTGTTGATTTACAGTAAACAAAGGCATGTCATAAAAAACAAAGAATTGAAATTTATGATGGAATTATCAGGCAGTGTAAGTCTGTGTGAAGACACAGGTTTCCCCTTAAGCCAATGAAGCCCTGCAATCTTTTCTATAGGCATATTAGGGGTGAGAGGGAGTTGACAAGGCAGGAAAATGGGAGACAATATTAGCAAGAAGTTTTTAATGAAGATTAACAAACCTTTTCATCTCTCTCATGAAGAAATGATGTGGTAGACTGAGAAAACTTATGAGGTAAGGTACAAATCCGCTTCTGTAAGATCACTTCCATAATAACTAGACTTTGTCAAATAGAGTATTTCTAACATGCTACTAATAATGATAATTTGCATTGTAGCAGCTCTTAAACTCATAAACTATAGTCCAACCGAACTATTGCTGTACAAAAACATAGCAAAATGTCCCTGAATAGTTGATGATTTGTGTATAACATGTATGTCAAATATACAAACATACTGGTACATTTGCCAGATGTGGAGAATTAGGCAGATGGGGTTGCTGAATACACATGATGCAGAGACTGCACGCTCCAGCAGACTCTCTGCAGTTTTGATTAATCAAATCTGCTCTGCTGTGTTCTAGTTAGCATGTGTATAGATGCCCTCAAAGCCACTTTAATGAAAGTGGCCACCCCAGAGCATGTGTATAGATACTAGGGCTATGCGAAGCTTCTGTCCCTGATTCGATTTGGCAGAGATTTGGCCTGATTCGGTGGCCAAATCTCCAAATCCAAATTGAATCAGGAGACCCTTTAATTTCTCTGAATTGAATTGGAACCCTCTGAATCAATTCAGAGAGATTCGGAAAGATTTGGCGATTCGGCCATAGACACAGCATTAATTTTTACTCTGCATACGTCTAGGTACCAGGCAGCTTGTGAATGCTGAGATGCTGGGGCAGATGGAGGGTCCCACAGGAGCATGAGGTGCTCCCCAGCGTGCTCAGCAGTAGACCCAGAAGTAGACCAGAAGCACTTTTGGTTCACTTCTCAGTCCACTGGGGAGCGTGCTGGGGGGCCCCACGCACCCCCCCCTCGGCTCGGCAACTGGTGCCTCCTGGGTCTGGGGGGGAACCCAGGGTCCCCCCATGGCTGATCACTGAGCCAAGGAGGTACGGGGGTGGGAGGGCAGCGTGCTTCCTAGTGGACCTGGAAGTGGACTGGAAGTACTTCCAGTCCACTTCTGGGTTCACCGCTGAGCATGCAGGGAGCCCCCCCCCATGCTCCTGTGGGATGCTCCATCCACCCCAGCATTGCAGCATTCACAAGCCATGCCTGGTACCTCAAGGTATGTAGAAAAAACATTTAAAGCCGTGTCTATGGCCAAATCACTGATTCTCTGAATCAGCATCGACTCCTCAGATTCAGATTCAGCTGAATTGAATCGGGGACAGTGATCTGAATCAACTAATCTAATCATTGTCCCTAATACAGGCGAAATCTGAATCTAATACAGCCCATTTTACACAACCCTAATAGATACCCTAAGTTCTTTCCTGGATATCCCTAAAACAGATAATTTGTTCTTGTGATGTAAGAACAGCACTGTTAGCAAAATTGTCAGTCATGAGAAGAACAGAACTAAACAGTTGGAGGAAAGCCACATGGCAAACTGTTTCTGCAGTTCCAGCAGTGGAACATTTACTGTAGGATGGTGATTTCCAAAGTTTTTTATGCTAAGTGTTGGAAGCTGTTATGATACAGTGGCTTGGATGAGATAGAGATGACAATTTGCTGCGATTTCTATGAAGTCAATTACTTCAGTTTCCACAATAGCTTCTTAACTTCTTAGGTCATTCTAGACTGTAATCTAGAGAACTTTGAAGAGATTAGCTGTGAAGCTGGTCTCCTTACATAGGAAAAGCTTTTCTTCTGAGTTTTTCTTAGAAACAGGGTTGGGACTTGTCTTGCCCTCCACTTCAGATATGTGAACATCTGCAGCATCTCTGTTTACATTGCATACACACACACACACACACACACACACACACACGCTTGTGTGGGTATTTGTGGTTATTGAACTATATTATTATATGTTATGTTGTAGTCATCTCCATCTCCCTACACATGCCTTTCTCTTGTTTGAACATTTTTTTTTTCATAAACCCAAAAATGACTACACAAAGAATAACTATATATTCACTCTGGCAAACCAATGTTCTTTTCATGAGTTTCATGCCTTTTGCATAAGGGTGCTACCTTTTGTACTGAAGGTTTGATACTACAAAAGCATGCAGTTAGGCAGCTAAAAATTCTCTGTCAGAATGATTTTCTAAATAATAATACAGTTTCAGTAACATCAGTTTTTTCTTGACAAAATATTTTTGTTTAAAATGTTTCATTTTGTGTTGGAAGAATCAAAACAAAATATTTTATATTGGTCAGTTCAAACCAAGTGATAGATTTTCTTTTTAAAATAGCAGTATAAAAGCCATGCATCTGTCATTTCAGTATTTGAAGTATTTTGTTGGAATCCCTGTGAATGAAAGCTTAGAAGTAAATGTTTATAATTTAGCCTGGAGGGAGAGAAATTTATCAGAATAAAGAGAATACTTATGAATGTGAATTTGAGAATGACACATACCATTTAGTTAGGGAAACTGGGAATGTGAATGATTTTTTAATTAATTGAAGTATGCCATGCAAAGCCTGCCATGCACTACAATCATTGTATATTCTGAAACAAGAGCCTCCAATCAGTGTTCTTTTATATTTGCCATTTTCCCAGGGTTTACTTTTAATTTAATTGTATTAAGTAGATCTGAATAAAAATACATACCAAAATAGTCTGACAGATTGAAGCAATTATCTGCTGGATACAGATTAACTGGAATACAGAAGGAGGAAAATGATATAACAGCTAGATTAAATAGTCAAAGCATGGTACATTTTTTTAAGTCAGGCTTTAATATTTAATCATTTGCTTTAGAGATGTATAGTTTTGTGAAAGGAGTTAATAATTGTTCATAGCTGGGATGGTTCAGTCAAGGACCTGTGGTATTTTCCTGTGATCCTATGATCCTAATATTGGCCTATATTATGGGTGTAAAAAATATCACCCACTGGCCAGGTGTGGCCCGTGGAGCCCTTTTATCCAGTCCCTGGTGCTGGCACTGGGTCTAAATTGCTCCTAATGACACATATGGAACATACCAGCCCAGCCCTTTAGCCAGGACCCTGGATGCATACCACCTGTGGTGCCTATTCCAGCCTCTTTAAGATCCATGCTGTATGTGGTGCCCACCCCAGCCACGCTGGGATGTGTGCTGCATATGGCTCCTCACTCCAGCCAGTCCAGGACCTGCACTTCAGGGGTTCTGGATTGGCTGAAGTGGATGCTGCATACAGCACAGTCCTAGACTAGTAGAGGAGTCACTGTGTGCAGCATAGCTCCCAGAAAGAATGCTGCATGCATGTTGAATGGATGTGGTGCAGTCTGGCTGGTGCGGGCACTGCTTGTCATATGTAATGCCTACTCTGGCTAGGTCAGGACCCATGCTACATGCAATGCTTGCCCTGGGCAGACTGTACTGCATGGAGCCCATTCCAGGATTCATTCTGCACATAGCACCTACCCCAGCCAGTACAGGATGTGAATTGCATGCAGCGTGGGTCCCAGACTGCCTGAAGCAGGCACCATGTGCGGGGTGGATCCCAGAGCAGCCAAAATGGGCCCTATACACTCATCTGGCCCATGGGCACACAATGGGCACATCTAAACGTTGCTATATTGAGATGTTGCTACAGTGCTGTGCTTTAGTACTTCCTTTTGGAAGTACCGTTGGTACCAACTGTACTGCACTGTGTGTGTGGCGCACTGTTAGATTTCACTGCTACTTCACTGTAGTGGTGTCCTAAACAGGGAAGCACACTGCTGTGCCAAAATAGCTGCTGATCACATGTAACCTCACGTGATCACTGGATCACCATAGCACTCTGTATAGCAACAGTGTCACTACAGTCATGTAGGGCAACATGTAGATGCACCCAATTTGTCTTAATGTAGTTCCTGGCCTAATGGATCAAATGTGTGTTGAAAAATGGCATGTTTCAGGTTACATACAGAGCCTTTTTCCTGGAGAAAAAAAAATCTTGATTATTCATACATTTTACTGCAAGTTGCACAATTTTTGTCCTAAAGATATGAAGGAAATTTTTCAATAGCACAAATACGAAACAGACATTGAACTGCCATTAACTTTAGGGCAATTTTTATGGCTGATGGTAACTGTCCTTCACGGGTACCATTGAAAACCTCCCATGATTTATGAGAAATGGATACTACCTTGCTAAATTTAGACTTCCATGAACTCTTTCTGTTCTTCTTACCCTTCTCAACTTTGTGGAACTAGTTACTAATATATACCAGTATTTGGTCTAAATTTTTTGGGATTCAAATTGATGTTATTGAGAAATCTGTAAAACGTGGTTTGCAGGTTGACTTAGTGGGACAAAGAAAAATAAAAAGCCACCAATATACAAAATCTAATTCATGCTTTTAAAGAGCCTAAATAGAGAGGCCATCCCTATAGATTTAATCTAAATATAATTAAAATCAATGGAAAACCCCCCACTGGTTTCAATGGGTTGTAGAACAGAACAGAAAGCTTGCAAAGAAAACGCCAGGAATCCTCATATATATTTTTTTTTTCTTATGATTTGTCTGGTGACCCCACTGTCACAGAATCAACTTTTGTTATATCACGAATGCCTCTTACTTCCTAAGTAAACTAGACTGACATATACATTTAAGAAGAAGAGTTATTTTGAAATAAATAAAACCACAAGAACGCCAATCTGCTGCACAAGCACACACCCACCCATTCCCCTCACTTGCCTCCATCATTTGAGAGGCAGTACACAGAGCTGTGCTGTAGCAAAGAGTATGCAAGTAATTACAAACTACAATATGGTTCTCTTGAAACTGGATGAATAAAAGAACATTTTTGTGTTCATGTAGTGGGTTCAAGTGAGAATAAATATAGTATTGTAGTTTTTAAACACTGCAATTTGTGCTCACTAACCTTTACCACATGTAAAAGACCCTTTACTTTTTCAGGCATAATATTTAGTAACCAATAATTTAATGCTGATGCTGCCATGCAAAGCAGGGCACTTTGACAGAAAGAGACTTATCATTGAACAATTCCATTTTGTGAAGAAATATTGCATGCCAACAAATACTCCTATACCTACATGGTCTTGATTTTCAAATAATGCGTTTTAGCCATTGCAATAAGGTGAAATAAGTCCTGACATGCATATGCAAATATTTTCATGAATAAAGCACCTCCTGCAATAGAAATAAGGAATTTTTCAACTACCTGAAGGGTGGTTACAAAGAGGAAAGAGCTAGGCTGTTCTCAGTTGTGTCAGATGACAGAACAAGGAGCAATAGTGTCAAGTTGCAGCAAGGGAAGTTAAAGTTAGTAATTGTGGGGGCGGGGGGTGTTGAAATCACCAGGAGAGTAGTAAAGCACTAGAACAGGTTACCCAGAGTGGTTGTGGAATTTCCTTCCTTCCATCCTTGGATTTCCATCCAACTAGACAAAGTCTTGGTTGGGATGATCTAGTTGGGGATGGACATGTTTTGAGGAGGGGGTTGGACTAAATGACTTCCTGAGGTCCCTTCCAACCCTTATTTTCTATAATACTATTATTCTAATTTTCAATTACATGTACAGATATTGCAACAATATTTATTGAAGCCAAGGTATACTTCTACATACACTATATCACCGAGAGTATAAACTTGTGTATTTTTGACCCAGGTCATGAGATCAAACTAGTAAAATACAGAATACTCTTACCAGCACTTTAGTGTTTCAATGCTTTTTTTTTCAGTGTTAAAAAATCCACAATTTTGGCAAAAATGAAGCAATTGAATTGCTCACTCTGGAAAGGAACCTGGCAAAGAACAGGAGGTAGTGGTTACTGCCCTTCCAAATGTAACTTGGGGAAACCACATAAGATTATGACTTGGGAAAGACATAATTTATCTACAAGAAACCATCTACTGCATGAGATCATTATTCATTATGTTACAGATCTCCATAGTAGAGCAAAATTATTATCTGATGGACAAATTAGGAAATGGAAGTGTGATTTTTAATATCACCCATCTTAGTGAAAATCGAGCTGTGTTCCTAAATTATTCAGATGCTTCTGAAAATCCCACCCCAAATTATGTTGGGTACACTTAGTCACCAGATGAATACAAATTTACTGTAATAAATGGACTTAACTTTGTAAAGGTTTTTTCAGAACTAAGGGAAACCATGCTTTCTGAATAAAAATGTAACACAATGAAGGAAAAGTGTACATAATTAAAAATATAAATACCAGACATAAAAACAGAATAAAGGAGTAACAAGTGGCAGAAATCACATTTCTTTCTGATAAAAATAACATGCTGGGATTGTAATGTCATGCATGCAAAAAAGCAATTATTTTACAAAAATATATCACAACCAATATATATTTCAATGAAATTTAAAAAAAGGCATTCATTCATACATAATAAGAGCATGAAGCTCTGGTGTTCATGATACAATGATTGAGTTCTTTATTAAAACTTTAGTACTTTTTCAAAACAATGTGGATTGGTTGTAGCACTGGAAATAAAAGAACAAAAAGTTAGTGTCCAAATAGCACCAAGTATTCATAAATGGATTAGTGACTATGATTTTAAAAACAATGACCAAGTTTATTTCACACAATGAGCACAAAATGAGAGGGAATGCTGTCATGTCTGAACAACCATTCAAAATAGTTTTAATAGAGGAACAGGAAATCCATTGTTTTCTTGGGTTTAAAAAACCCCCATCTAAATGTGGATGATCCAATAGGTGTACAAGCTGTCTGCAGAACAGGACACAAAAAATAATGTTATTTAATTTAATTAAATGTTTAAAGCAGAGGGATACCAGGGATATAATCTATCATGTGAATGTAGACACCAGTGTAGCTGAAACTATATAAACCCATTAGCAATGTTAAATAAAGTCATTAAAAAGCAAAAGGAAGAAAACAACTCTGAAACTGACCACAGAATAATTTAAAGTGATAGTGAGCAAAGACAGAAAATAGTTGAGTTAACCAATGAGTTTAAAATTTGTATACCACCCCCCCCCAGTTCTAAATAAGGTCATCAAATGTGAATACTATGTGGTGATAGTGTCAAATTGTTCAAGTATTCAGCATCTGCTGTGGAGAGGACAAAAATAAATTGGTTTAATTTGCACTTCTCCACACCTTGGTGTCTTCAGCAGATTTAATTACTTTGCAGTGAGTTCTGCTGCTTAGACCATTTATACTGGTCAGAAGCCAAAAGAATTCTGAGCACTGACTCAGTAATATTCCAACTAATATTTTCACAGTTGGATAAACTGTGCTTCATGAAAACACTCATAGTTCCTTTCATAAATGCTTGGTATGTTCTGTTTTAGCAGGTTCTACTTATTCCTTTGCCCTGTCCTGGATGCCTGTGGCTCATATATTATGCAGGCATTTACCATGCACACTTTCAATGAAGTCTTTCTGACAACCAAAAATAAACCAGGTTACACAAAAAATAGGAACACTGCTTAACTCTGTGTCAGCGGAGGTGAAGGGTATGAGAAATACAGAAAAGAATTTACTGACAAAGGTGAAAAGAGTTCACACATAAGTATATATTTTTAATTATTTTAGATGTTAAATGATTTTAAGAAGATCTCTTCTAGGTTCTAGGTACCCTAACATACTATTAACAGTTCAACAAATCTCATGAACGTTAAAGTAATCATTTCAGTAGGAACTTAGCCACACACACATCTCCAGTAACTTCACTCCAGTCCATCAGTTCTATGGGAAGAAAGTCCTTCATCTTCTCCAGAAATCCTCTCCAACAGGTGTCTTTTGTAGCAGGTCACCACCTTCAGATGAGACTGATGAAGGAAGCAAGTTTCAGAGACCTGGACCTCACACTGACAATACACTGCCAGCTGTCCTGTCTCTCTTATAATCAAAGCAAAATTTAGTCTAAGGTGCATATCTACCCTGCCTTCTGTATAAAAAAAGCAGTCCAGGTTCAGCACACCTGCTGACAGCAGTGACAGTATAGTTTACGGGGAGATGCAGCTCCTCAGTTATGTTGGTCCCAGATCATATGTGGGAGACCAGTGAGCAACTGGTGGAAACCCTGAAGCACTGAGGTCCTGTGCTTCCTATGCGATGTCCCTGTCGGCAGGCAAGCTGCCATATTCCAGGCCTGTATATATACCTGAATGGTTTGTGGAGCATACTGAAGTACCCTCATCTGGGAGTGACAAAAGCATGGATAAGGAGAGAGATTTATGTCTGAAGGGGAAGGTGACAACTTCCTAGTTGGACACTGGTGATAGGAAGGCAACTGTCAAACAGCAGCCTGGGAGATCTAGAAGCAGCTCATGGAGGTAACCAATGGCAGACTGGCTCCCTCAGTCCAAAGAACTTGCATGACTTCTGCTGTCTCTTCTAACTACTTACATGGCACCACCAGCTTCCCGGGGCACTCCTGGCCCCTGGTCTAGCACCCAGGGGGAGCCTAAAGCTCCTCATGGCTGCTGCAGGGGCCCATCACAGGGCTGCAGGGAGAAGGATCAGCCTGTTGCTAGGAGCAGCAAATCTGCTTCTACATCCCTGCACCTGCAGACATGAGCCCGGAAGACTTTATTCTCAAGTAGCTGACTCAAGAGGAAATTGCTTCTGGATTATCTGCACATGTAGAATGCAGACACACCCAGTTGCAGCTAAACATTGGCTGAAGCACTAAATAGGAGGGTCATCAGGCTGATGTAAAAGTGTATATTTCAATAGTGCAAACAGTTCTTGCAGTTTTGCAGGGTGCTTGCATCTCCAATTGTATTGGTATGATTTTCTGCAACACTTAAGTAGGAATAACAATAAATAGTCAATGGTCTACCTGAACCAAACAGCCCATCAGGCTAACATGGTTAAGAAACATCAGTTTATGCAGACAATGGCACACAAGGGAAGGATGGGCACAAACAGAAGTGACAATTTTTGCCCCATCTGGCCACAGAAAGCAGTCTATAGTCATGACCAAACGCAAGTGCATGGCTACAGACAGCTTAAAAAGTGGCTGATCAGGTGAAAATCTGAGCCCTCATTGAATGAGGAGTCAGGTGATGATGTTTCAAAACAGAGCATCTTCTGTAACTTCTGTCTGCCTGCCTGCTAGCCTGTTGCTGTTTTCAAAATGGGAGCTGGGAAAGGGAGCAGGGGCAGTATGGTCTGGAGGGGTTTCAATCCCTGCTGTAGGGTGCGGTGGGTGTATTGGAACCCCCCTGAGGTGTATGTGTGTGTGTTGGGGGGAGAAGACTCCAATTTACCCATCTCACCTTCCAGCACCAGCTGGGTAACCCATAGAATGAACTTGTTACACAAATTGCCAATTGCTCAAAGCACGAGTGAGACCTTATAAGAGAGGATAAGGCAAGATGCTGCATTTATTGATTAAGTGCCTAATACACACACACACACACACACACACACACACACACACACCAATTTCTGTTCTGCGCTGGTATACATTACCAGTCTTATCAGTACTCCGATCAACATAGTGGCCAGCCAAGTTGATCACGAATAGGGAGCCGGGCTCCTGCAGTCCATCTCATCAGATGAACCAATGTTCCAGGATGATGTGCAGAACAAGAACCAAAATCAATATATCTTGCCCCATCTTTTATAGCCTTGTCAATTCACCCAGTCCTCTGGGCTTTTGCTGTGTTATCACTGTGGTCTTCCTTGAAGCTCGATTGCCATTGCTCTCTTGCTGTTCTGGGGCAGATTCTTCTCGTTTTGGTCTTTTATCTGTCTGCATTCTTCAGTCAGTCGCCAGCTGATGTTTTCCTTTTTCACAGAGAGACTCTCACCCATTCTCTAACACATATAACATACACAGGTCAAGCACTTATGTCGAGCTACAGAGCACTACAAAATGGAGTTTCTTAAGGCAATGCAAAACTCAAGAAAATTCATATGATTAAAAACAATAGGCAAAAAGTCTATGTATATAATAAACTCCTCTTCTCCCTTTCTCCCCTCCCATTCTTCACAGGGAGGAGGGGCTATTGTTAGCTGCCATTGTTAGAAGGTGCCATTTTTAGCAGCCAGCATCTAGATTCCCTTCCCATCCCCCAACCCAAGAGTGAACTTCTGTTTGGTTCAGGGGAACATTGTAACTCAGAAGGCTTCCTGAAAAGCATTCTAGGTTACAGTGGGGTGACTCCTAGCCTCTATGACCAATTACCCATTTACAGAAACTGGAGGAAGTCTTTGAAATAAATCTAGAGTGAGGCTCAAGCTCATGCCTCTGGACTTGCAACAAATTGCTTGACTGCTCTACAGTCATACTCTTGCGCTTAGGCATATGAGATACTTTTAAAAGTCAAAGCATATAACTCATTTAAAGTGTAATGAATGTGCAGTCTGAAGTCACTTGAAAAACTTACCATTTATTTACACCTGTGATTAGCTGCTTGGAAACATTTGTAGCTAGTATTAGATCCATAATTCAATTATCGCTGCAGAAATGGAGAAATATTTCCAAAAGAAAGTATTAAAGCACTAAAGCATGGGTGGTTACTGTGCCATGCATGTGGCTCATGGTTAGATTTTGCTGCTATGTCACAGTAGTGGCACGCTATAAACGGGGAGTGTGCTGCTATGGTGACAAAGCTGGTGGTCATGTGTAGACATAGCTAGCATGATCACTACATTACTGTAGCACACCATACAGTGATATAGGACGTCAATACATTGCTGCAGGGCAATGTGTAGACGCACCCTATGGATGTACTATTCAGGTACAAATGTTGTTATTGAAAATTATCCTCCCAAACAAAAGGCAGCTTTTTGAAGATTTGCACAAAAATCATACTTACATTCATGGGAAGAAATCCCCATTAGGTAAAGGAATTTATTTGATGTTCATTTAAAACCTCTTTTTAATACATTTTGCTACATCATATATTCTTTGACTTTTTCAGCTACTTTAAACATGTTACCCTGCTATAAGAACCTGTCTACAATACTGCAGCAAATTTTAGCCAGTCATTGCATTAAGAGGTTTAATTTCCTAAGTAATCTGCCATTCTCAAGAATGAACTGATATATCTAGGTTATTCTACAAGAGTCAATACAATAGTTAAAATATACTTAAAAGAAAATGTGCACACTATACTGGTAGTTTAAAGTCCATGAGAAAAGAAGTCAGATTAATGAAAGCATTAAGCATTGTAAATTTAAAAAATATAGTATTATAGTTTGATATTTGTCTTGGTTCCCTGATTGGTCTTCAGGTTGATGCAAAATCTTGCTTGAGTAAAAAAAAAAGTTCCAAAAACATAGTTGAAATGAAATATCTGTCTTTCCTCTAAGCAAGATTACAGCCAAAATTTAGAAAATGAAATCTTCCCTCCCTTTGGGCTACAACCCTTTCAAATTCTTTTGTTTTGTTTTGTTTTACAAAGGCTAAAACTCCATCTTATAAGCAAATCAGTCATCACGTAAAGAACCAAATGCCTCAGGGTAAAAGGAGGTCTGTAGTCACAGATTTAAAGAGAAACAAGTGTATGTGTCACATTTTAGGGGAGCTAGATATTATTTGAAATAGAAAGGAGGTATCTAGCTAGTGGGTTCATATACACATGATGCTACATCACCATAGCAATGCAACACAGCGGCATAGCATTGGCAGGCAAAAACTTTGATGCTTCAGCAACACACTCCCTCACTATAGTGTGTTGCTACAGTGACATAGCAGCTAGAAATAACCTTGCACTACCAGCACAGCACAGCATGGGTTATTACTACACTGTCATTTAGTATTTCCAAACAGAAGTACTAAATGATGGCACAGAAACAATAGCACCCTAGGGGCACATGTAGATGAGCTCAGTGAGTTTTGTATAATTCTAGTTACTGTCTGTTAAAATAGTCTCCTAAGGCTCTTAAGGTTCATTTTGCAAGCTTTTCTTTTCATAGTGTTTGTGGCATACTATAATTTCATTACCTGAGGGTAAGATTTTGCAGAACCACTTATGTACAAACATTTTATTAAACCAAGGCCCCTGGTACACAGTGCACTTAAGATACGATTAACAGTTAATCACATCTTAAGTAGTTACCTGGCCACACATTAATGCAATCAATGACATGATAAAACAAGGGATAAGCCACAAAGTTATTACACAAAATTTGTAGCTGTACAAAATGAGTAATAACTTTGTGGCTTATTCTAATTACATCATTAATTGAATGATTGGGGCTCCTGGGCTCCAGACACCATGGTAGCTCTTGATTCTCATGGAATCTGGAGGCTGAGCATGCTATTCAGTTGACTGCCACTCCCAGCCTCAAGGGTGCAACAGAGTAAAGGGCTGCAATCAACTGCTGCTCCCAACTGCAGGGGCACATCAGAGTCCTTGACTCCTGTACTTCCCCTTGGCTGGAAGCAGTGGCAGATCAGGGCTCTGAGCCTTCAGGGTGCAGTTGGAGTCAAGGGGTCCACTGTATTGCTGTGACTGGGAGCTCCAATCAGCTGATTCTGTCTCCCAGCCATGGGGGTAGAACATGAACTCCCGCAGCTGGAGGCTCTGGAAACTGATCTGGGGAACAAACAGAGAGGGCATATTTTTTAGTGATCTAGCCCCTGAAAAGACTGTCATAGCACATATACACAGCTGCAGAGCACTTTTTTCAATGGCCAATCATGCAAAAAAAAATTAACCTTGGTCAAATCAGGTATTACACTAAGGTGTTCTAAAGCAGGGCAGCTTAGGGAACTTGTGTTCCTTCCAGGGTTAATTTTTTGCATAGGGGGCATGGCTCACCCCCTGAGCTGTTAGGGGGAGGCAGGGAAAAGGAGAAGGGGAGAAAGCTTCTAGCTACTAAATGGCCAGAGCTGAGGAAGTGTGTGTGTGTGTGGTGGGGGGGAACAGATTCCCCTTGCCCTCCCCCCCAAGCTGGACCCCCCTTCCCTTCTCCCTCCCCAACTGACAGCCCTGGAGCTGGGATGGTGGCAGGGGAGAGGGGCAGTTCAGCAGCCTCCTGAGAGGCTGCTGGAGTACCCCTGCCAGCTCACCAGGGCTGGTGTAGATTAGCTCCAGCCTTCTCCTGGAGCCAACAGGCAATGTCTGTTGGGTTGGGGTGGGGTGGGGTCTAACTCATGGCATTTTGTGTAAAGCACCATGCATTAGAGTGGGGCCCTAATGTCTATTTGCACCCCTGGTCTCCCATCTGTGCAGGCACACCATGTCTTCCTGTGGCTAGAAGCCCCATCAGCTGATTGGAGCTCCTAGCAAAAGGAGCTTCCTACTTACTGGTGCAGGGGGAGCCTGAGACCAGGACCCTGGGATGTCCCTGCACTAGCAAAATGGTGTGATGGGATCTGATCCTGTATTCAACAATCACACCTCCTGCCATGCACATGTGTGAAGGTGTGAAGGAAACATACTTAGCACCTGATAGAAAGGTGTGTGTGTGTCTGTATATACCTTTCTATCAGGTGCTAAGTATGTTTCCTTCACACCTTCACACATACCCCTCTGCCTGTTAGAGTTCTTTAATCTGACAGACAGAGCCACAACAAGATGCAGTGATTGGAAACTGAAGCAAGTTAAGATCAAACATAATACAAAGTAACAAATTTGGGACAATTAACCCTTGGAACAGCAGATTGTAGATTCCCTATTAACTGAACCAGTCAACCTCAGTATTTTGGACTTGATACTAGAATTGTTGAGATAAATTATATGTTCAGTGTTACACAGTAATTCAGGTTACACGATTATATTGCCTACTTCTGAACTTAAAATCTAGGAAGACCCAAAGCAATTTTGGAATTATCAATAAGAGAGTTGTACACCTATAAGTCTTAACTAGAACAAATTATATGAAAAAGTCAGAAGAATGAATGATTAAAAATAGAGACAAACTTGAAGCTAAAATGGAGGCATATTCCCTTTATTATTCAAATAGTTTTGTATTTATGCTTTGCCCTCTTTGTTGAAAGTTTTGCTTGGAACCATCAAAATGTGGCTTGAAGAAGTCCAATAATAGTAAAGTAAAACATAATAAAAGTAAAATTTATTTTTAAGCACTAAAGAAAGAATTATAGCATTTGACTGAGGTTAAGACAACCATTGGGATGCATTGGCTCTCAAGGATAAAATTATTCAGAGAAATCTAAAACAAAGCTGTGTGCATACTTAATTTTTAGGCTTGATGTTGGAATCAAAGAACACTGTTTTTATTATTATTTTCAAGATTTTTGCTTTTGAAAAATTGTGTTTAGGTAAATATCAGAGTAAAACATTTCAAAATGGAAAATTAAAAAAAATAAACTTTTTGACCTTTTCTAAATGTTTTTTGTTTTGTCTTGACAAACAATTCACAAATTTGATATGAAGTTGTGAATAACTTCAGAACAAGAATTGGCATTTTTCATCCAAAATTTCTCCTTTGTCTCCTGAAGAATATATTGTTCTCCAACTTACATTCTTACTTTCTAAAATAATGGAAGTGTCATTTTTCAAGGTGCTGAATTGGCCATAAATTAAAAAATCTGTGTTGTATTTTTAAGCCCAATCTCCACAACAGAAAATGTTAATAAAGTTGGCTGTCTTAAGTGTAGTTTTGGGAAGCACTGTCCCTTGGCCACAGAATATTCTCAAAACAGGTTAACACATCTTCTAATGCTTCTTTGAGTGTGGAATGTCTCTACACCATTACTGACTGTTTCCATGATCAAACATTCATTCAAGCCAATGGAAACATTCCCGTTGTCTTCAGTGGGTTTACGATCAAAATGTCTTGGCATAGGCCAAGCCTTATCATACTCTTTTTGTTTGGATAATTCTCTCAGTCAAAATGGAATAGCTTCCCTTCAGGATTGAACTATGATAATGCCACTCACCAGCCCCCCTGAAGTAGGCCATAGCCTGTAAGGCAGAAGTCTTTTAATCATATGCATTACCCCTCTGCAAAATAACATTTGGTTTATTTTTAAATAACACAATTCACTGAAAGACATTTAAAAAAGTTTAACAACAACATAGAAATAAGATTTGTCCAAAATAACCATTTTAGAGATTTTATAGAATTAAGATTATAGAAATAAACCATAATTGCCGGTGTTCAGATAATAGCTTAGGCATGATTTTGTGGTTGAGACATGAATGAAGATTTTAGTTTGAAAAGATTAAGTATAGTGTTTTGGGTTTTTAGAAATGACAAGCTACAAAAATATGGATATTATACTTCCACCCAATTCTTTTTATATATCTCTAAGCTTTTTCATTCAGGAACAGTAATTCCATAATAAAAGTAAATAGAGATTATCAATGCTTTCAAAAGCTGTACATGCTGCCCAGAGGAGACGAACTGAGGTAATATCCTTTCAGCTATAGAACTATGCTGTTTAATGATAATTTATAATGACAGACTCTAGAATGGATAATGAAGGAGGTACAATTCATCACATGCATAATAAACAATGGTGGAAGCCCTCTATTCATAACCTGCAGTCTAAGGATTTTCTTTGAAGCAAGATCACTGATAGAATATTTCTCTGATTATCATCTCATTTTCAAGTTATGTTGGGAAAAACTCAAGGAGCCAGGTTGTGTTTACATAGCTATCCCTGTGTGAAAGGTAGAACGTAACCATTACCCAAGGAATAATGATTCAGAGAAGTACATTCTTTCTCTGTTCTTTTGCCCCCATAGAGTAATAATCTGCTTTTGACCAATATTAAATTCAGATCACAAATCAAACCTCTGGAGAAAAAAAATGGTGCAGGCAAATCAAAATGTTTTGCTTTACTTTTTTGCAAACATTTAAGTTTGATCCAGTGGCAGAATGCCATTACAGTATCTCCCCAAACTCTGCTATCAGGCTTATCACCTGTCTATCAATTTGGTTACCATGGTCACTGCAGGGCAGCCCACCCCACACCCTGCTTCCGGTAATCCTGAGGTATAACCTGAGCCAGATACATTCCTGCAGGAGGGGGGAACCTGCACCCTTCGTCTTAAGTTTCCCACTACTTTAAGTCATGAGACTAGCTTCCTCACCTGGAAAGGTGATGTCATTTGAAAACACTGGGCTTCAGCCAATAGGGCTGCTTCTGGTGGGATCTTAGTGATGAGGTCACAATAGGGGATAGAAGGGGTTCCCATGAAGAAGGAGGGGCAGAGCCATCTTGTAGACCCATTTTTGGCAGAGCCATGCTGGAAAGCAGGGAGACAGCTTCCATGCTGGAGCCCTAAGGCTCCTGGGGAGAGAGGAACAGCAGATGAACACTGTAGCCCTTTCCCTCTCTCTCTCGAAACTAGACAGACAAGAAACTGCCTACCTCCAGAGGCAGCCTCTGGATGATACTTGTGAGTGTAAGCTACTTGAAACCTTCCTAGATATATAGATTGCAGTACAGCAGATGCGTGATCAATGGCTACCTAGCCACACTGTTTGCTCTAAGGCTAATCTGTGATACCTCTGTATCCTGTATCCTACCCCAAACCTACTCCCTGTAACGAATAAAGTTCTCCATCATTCTAAGCATGGTGAACTGGCCAGGAGAGGGAGAGGGGCGTGCCTTCACATCCCCTTGGTTCAGCCGGCTAAGGGAGGCTACTACTTATGCTCCAGACCAAAGGGAGCACCCTCAAGGTCTACAAGGCCTGTGTATCCCAGGGGGCACAAGGCCACAGACAGACCAAGACTCCTGGGTGGTGGCAGTGGTGACCCCAGGCTCGTGGGTGTGCTCCGGGAAGGGGGTCAGCCAGGTGTGAGGTACCCCAAGGAGGCACTAAGAGCCTGGTAGGTGGTTGGGCACAGTGAGGTGCGTGGCTCAGTGCAGAAGCACCCCCTGCTGGCCCAGATCCTATATCCATTTTAAAAAACAAAACAAAAACACAACACTAACTGTAATTGGCTTGATTTTCATAATAGTCATTGTGACCCAGGAAACAAAAATGGTTCATTCAGAATTTATCATAACAGGATATTTCATTTTTTAAACTTTTCTCTTTTTTTTTTTAATTAAGAAATCCAGTCGCACCTACCCTTCCTTGCAAAATTTTTGGTTTTTGTGTGTAGCTATTTTTAGTGAAAAATATTAAAAAAAAAAAAAATCCAGCCGGCTCTAGCTAGAAATAACAGATGGAGGCATATGAAACAAACCTTAGATTGAGTAGCAGATCACAGTCTAAATTTTAAATGTTTTAACAAAGAATAATTTATCAGGGGAAATGATAGAATTGCCGTTGTCTGTGTTACTGGAAAACATACTAGACAAGGAACTACAAACTTCATTGTAGGGAACAATCTTGCATTGGCAAATTAATAGATCAAATGACCTATGAAATTCTTCCATCTCTTATCTCAAGGAAGCTTGGGCATTCTCTAAAATCTTTCCTCAAATAATTTACAAAACTAATTTTCAGTGGGCTATGCCCAAATTAGGAATGCTAGATAAAACATAAGTTCTTTATATTAAAAAGAGGTAATTAGTTATCCTAAAATTCTCTAGTTGGTGTAACATCTGGGCACAGAGCAACAGCTGTTATATGTACATTTTCAGTATACAGGAGTACAACACATTCAGGTTTCTGCTCATGCAAAATCTTTTGGAAAGCCTGTTCACTAAATATATTACTCTAAGAAAAGTCCTTTGTTGAAAAATGCTTCCAGCTACTATGAAAGTATTCAAATAAAAATAAAATTATTTCATGTGTCAGGAAACTATCTGGAGCCCATCCATTAGGAGTTGGAAGCAGTGAATAATATATTACAACTGTCAGATACCAAGTCTCGAAGAGCAAATAAACTTTTATTTGATATATATAGATGGCTCCAAACTCTAACCTGGAAGGTACATCACCAACAGGTTGGCGACAAAAGAGGTTGGCTTCAAAATTCCCAACTGGTAATTACAGTTAAGATAGACTGAAAAATCTTCTTTCTCACACTGAAAAGTATATGGTAGTATGAAGATATTCTGGTTAAAAATACAGAGCCAGGTTGTGGGTTTAAGAGAAAACAACATACATTCTGAGAGGGAGCAGAACTATAGGCAGAGGGAGAAAAAATTATTTGGGGGCTTAGTACATGCGCACATGAGCGTGCACTCCCCTGCCCACCCCTGCCCAGCAGATAAGTCTGTGCGGAAAGGGGCATGGGGGGTGCAGATCAAGGTCCCTGCAATGAGGGAGGGAGCAGGGCACAGGCAGGGGCAGGGGCTGTGGTGAATGGGGCCCTGGCTGGGTCAGGTGATGGGACAATTGGAGCCTGGTTTGTCCAAGGGAGCGGGGGGGGG
>NW_005842550.1:537811-542434 GCF_000455745.1 Alligator sinensis
AGGAGAGGCCCAGAGGCACATGCACCCCAATCTGTGCATGGGGCAGAGGTGTCTGCCACAGTGAGCTGGGCTTTGCATGCTACTGCAGCTGCTCCGGGAATGGCATAACACCATGTGCATCCTGCCACCGGTGAGCAGGGGGTACAGCGCAGCTCAGAGGTGGCAGGCATGTAGTGTAGCGCAGATCCCGGGGCAGCTGCAACAGGGAGCAAAACCCAGTGTGTAGAGGCAGCCGCTTCTGCCCCATCCACAGAACAGAAGGGCCCGTGCCTGTTGAGCCTAAGCCGGGGTATACATAGTGGTGGGAGCCCCCCACCACACCCCTAGATGAGCTGCCCATGTTCCAATTATCCCACCACTCAGCCCAGCCCGGGCTCCATTCACCACAGCCCCTGTCTCTGCTCATGCCCTGCTCCTTCCCCCACCACAGGGGCCTCAATCTGTGCCCACCCCAGCTCCTTCCCCTTCATGGAGTAGATTGGTACTTGCCTGCTGTGCTGGACAGCCAGTGATGCACATGCTGGGCTGTCTTGCAGCCCTACTTGCTGCCCTGCATTTGTGGGTATCTGTTAGCCCTGGCCTTCCACCGCCTATGAGGAGAAAACATTGTATGCACCAATGGCAATCCATGGAATAATTCTGATTGAATCAGCTACAATGAAGAAGACAGTTATCTGTCCTCTGCATCTCTTCTGCTCTGGAAGAGGGTTTCAGTTAATGGCACACAGTACCCCTGTATGGATGCATCTACATGAGATGCTTTACTGTGCATTAGCCTAATCTAATGTAAAGGATCACAAGACAAGTGCACTAGGCTAATGAGCATTAAAATAGGCTAATGCATATTTTTCTAGTACCTAAAAATACTGGGTGTTTTCACACATGCTCTGGGGGTGGGGAGGGGGGCATTAATTAAAGTGGCTCTGAGAGCTGCTCTAATTAAAGTGCTGCAGCATCTCATGTATCAGTGTCCTCATACTTCAGAATGGCCATGGGGGTGTTTTAACTAAACTTGTGGAATAAGCTTTAGTTAAAGTGTCCCCACCACCGTTTTGGAGCAGGGGGATGCTGATACATGAGAAATGGAGGCTAGCTGGAACTGTAATTACAGTGCATTGGAACAGCCTCCCAGAATGTCTACAGGCACCCACAGGACACTTTTACATGTGCTATGGGGCTACAGGGGCAGTGTTTTAATTAAAGCAGCTCCGAGAGCCACTCTAATTAAAGTGCCTCTGAGTCTTCTGTATCAGTGTCCCTGTGCTTTAAAATGGTTCATTCAGTGTGCTTTAGTTCAAGTGCTCCCACTGCCATTTTTAAGCATGGGGACACTGATACATGAGACAAAAGAGTCTGCTGGAGTGTGGTGTGGCACGTTTATGCCCTAGAGGGAAGCCGGGAAGCCTCCTGGTGGCTGTATGACCCCTGCCCAGCTCAACCTCTATTACAGCCCTCCCTTAATTACTCATCCACCATGCCTTGTTCTTTCTAGAGGTTAAATGAGGGAGGCTGCCCACAGGCCCTAGAGCGAGCCGTAGTTCACTTGCAGTACCACTGGGTCCCTCCTGGGCCCTCAGCCACCTTGATTCAACCCTTAAGCTCAATAGACCCACTTGGCTGGCCTGTGCTTCTGCAGGGTCCCTGTAGCTTCAAGGGCTATATGCATATCTGTGCCCTTGTAGGGCACCCATAGCCTTAAGGGCTCAGTGCATGGTTCCATTTCTTCCCCTACACCGTGCCCCAAGACTCACAAGTGTTTTCTCTCTTTGATGTTAACTGTTAGTATGCATGGCCCCCTTGAGTCCTTGGACCCCCTGGTCCCTTATGTGGCCTCCCTCTGAGCTCTCGGACCCATGTTCCCACACACAGCCCCTCCTTCAGGCTCTTGGATCCCTGGGCCCACATGCAGCCCCTCTCCTGGAATCCCAGATCCCTGGTTTTGCACACAGCCCCTATCCCTGGCTCTTAGATAGACCTTCTAGTCCAACTTATCGTGCTCAGACTTGTGGATTCTCTGATCAGGGTCTCAGCATTTTCCTAAACTGCCAGACACCTTACTGGGCCCCACTCTCAGTTTGAGAGCTCCTGGATTACTCATTCTCTAAATAGGCCTTGAGCCTGCCACCACAGGGCTCAAGGCTAAACTACTGGTGTTACTTAAATAAACAAGAAACATCTCAGCCCTCTGGCAGACACCTTGAACTCTCTAGGGGTTTAACATAAACAAAGGCCACTTGCCTGTAAAACCCAGTCTTTCTTGGCCCAAGGAACTTGCCTCTGTTCCTAGGCCTGCATAGTTGTTTAGAGAAACCCAGGTCTCTTCAGGAGCCCTGCTTCCCTGGTTGCCAAGGAAAGACAAGCTGACTGATGCAGGCTCTGTGCTTATATAGCTCCAGTCTAAGCCCTCTTATGGTCAGTTGAGTTCCTCATTAGCTCCACCCTGCCACCTGCAAACAGCCTTTCAGACTGCTTGCACTTTTTAGGAGCAGGCACACTCCAGTGCCCTGCTACATGCAGCAATTGTCATGTTCTAGCAGACTCAATTAATCAAGATGCCCATAGGTATTAGATTTAATGCACATTAAAGTGCATTAGCACATGTGTAGATACTGACCAATAGCAAATTTGTCCCAGTCAGCCAGTCCACTAGGGGACCAGCCTCCAGCCAGGGGCAGAGCACTACGGCCAAGATCCCCACCAGCTATGGGGCAGGGGCAACTCCTCTGAAGTCCCTGCCTGGCCTTTAGCCCCCAGGTCTGCCCCGTGGGCCTTAGGCCAGGCGCCGCCTGCCCCTGGCTACTGTGGATTTCTGTGGTGAGCCTGTCTTGGCAGCAGCAGTGCTACATAGCCCCAGCCTGAGTCAGAGGGCTTTGCTGTCTCATCCCTGGCCCCTGGGCATTGTGCCTCTGTGCCCTGGGCACATGCCATTCCAGCACTCCTGCAAGCCCCTTGCCATCCTCTCTGGACCTGCTGCTGTACCTGCCTGCCCCCTGGATACTGGGCCCTTTGTTGGAGGCTATGAGGCACAGCCAATGGCACCCGCAGTCCCTGGTGGAGACAACCCCTGGACATGTCAGCCTCCCCAACCCTGGGCAATCAGCTTCAAGACTCAACTGGGTGGCAGTTGGGTGACAGTTGGGTGACAAATGGCCTGGTGGCCATTGGGGTGAAGCTGATGTGTAGAGGTAGTAGCTGATGTGCAGGTGGGGCACCCAGGCCAATGCCCACATACAGGGGTGATGTGTAGGGGGTGCACATGGGTGCATGTGCACCCCCTGCAAAAACGTGCTGCTGACACTGTCGGTGGTGCCTGCAGATGGTCGCCACTTGCCACTTCACCACCAACATCTGTGGGTGGTCAGCAATCCCCACTGGCCACCTTCGACACTCCTAATGGTGCCTGCGGGTGGTTGCCAACCCCTGGTCAACCCCCTGCCACTGACAGTACCAGCAGCATCTGTGAGAGGTCCCCACTTGCTGTCACCGGGCTCCTGCCACTGCACTCCTGCTGCCACCAGCACAGCCATGCCCCCCCAGCTGCTGAGGACACATGCCATTCATGCTCACATATATGAGGACATTGGCCTGCATGAGGGAGTGCAGCCACAAATGGTCTGGGAGGCAGTGCCGTACTGAATGTCAAAGGCCCTGTGACAGACCACAACAGATGATCTGAGGTAGCCTGCAGGACCATACAGTGCATGAAGGAGCTGGACAGAATCTTGGCTCCCAGAGGCCCATCCAAATGCACCACCTCCATGAGTGCAGAGTGGACACACCCTGCTCCTGGACTGGCTGGTCACCATCACAGAGAAGCAGCTGGCCAACTCATGGGCCTGGCATGAGGTGGACCTCACACATGAATGGAAGACATGTACACATGTGCACATGTACAAGAATGTGCACATGTACAGGAGAAGGACTGGTAGAATCAGGCATACCATGCCCAGCTCCTGGACCTCAAAGAGAGGCCCTCCTTGAGAGGATGATGGCTTCCCAGGCCATGAGCAGGCTTCCATGGAAGCTCAGGCAGTGGGTGCCATGGAGGAGGACTGCTGGGTTCTCAACAGCATTCTGGCCCTGGCGGCCTCCTGCATACCTCTGCTCCCAGTGGCCTCAACCCCACCTGCTGCCTGGCAGCCACCTGCTGCATAGGCACTGGCACCTTGGTTGCACATGCCATGGCAAGCCCAGTGCATGAGGGCCTTGACTGGTTGCTATGGTGGGTGCTGCCCTACTGGCATGGTTGGCTCCCCCTCTTGCATCCAGTGGGCTGGGACAGGAAGGACCATTTGCAGTGATGGCCCCATGACAGGCAGCTCCTGCTCTAAGCTGCATGGAGCCAGGGTGAGCGGTGGGGCTGGGCCCAGGTGGGAGTGCTAGACAGCAGGGGCCTTGGGGCAGGAGCCAGAACAAGGGCACCTGGCCAGTGGAGGTGCTGCTGCACCTCAGCCAAGGCCCACTGAGGGGCTTGAGGCTGAGCAGTGGGAAGCTTCCAGGGGGCAGGCAGAGCTGTGGCCAGGGGCAGGGCACTGGGTGGCATGAAGGTGACCATCAGGGCCAGGACAGTGTCCAGCACCCAGCATTCCAATTCTATGGCCTCTACTGTCCTGGCCCCCAGGC
>NW_005842550.1:543386-546463 GCF_000455745.1 Alligator sinensis
TCCTGGCATGGTTGGCTCCCCCTCTTGCATCCAGTGGGCTGGGACAGGAAGGACCATTTGCAGTGATGGCCCCATGACAGGCAGCTCCTGCTCTAAGCTGCATGGAGCCAGGGTGAGCGGTGGGGCTGGGCCCAGGTGGGAGTGCTAGACAGCAGGGGCCTTGGGGCAGGAGCCAGAACAAGGGCACCTGGCCAGTGGAGGTGCTGCTGCACCTCAGCCAAGGCCCACTGAGGGGCTTGAGGCTGAGCAGTGGGAAGCTTCCAGGGGGCAGGCAGAGCTGTGGCCAGGGGCAGGGCACTGGGTGGCATGAAGGTGACCATCAGGGCCAGGACAGTGTCCAGCACCCAGCATTCCAATTCTATGGCCTCTACTGTCCTGGCCACCAGGACAGCCTGCTGCTACAGGGCCTCCATGTGCCTCTCTTCCAGGGCCAGGAGCCTGTCCTGGAACTCCTGGTCCTCCCAGTCCCTTGCCACCTCATGAGCATCCCTTGTCTCCTCGTGCTAGTCCCTTGCCTCCTCATGGGCAATGATGTCCATGTGCCAGACTCATAAGTTCACCAGGCACTCCACAGCCACAGTGACCAGTCAGTCTAGCAGCTGAGTCTGGTCCTGTGTTCTGTGCTGCCAGAACCCGTGCATATGGAGGGCCCTGGCCAAGGCTGGTGGTGACAGCTGCCAATTGGTTCCTCTTTCCCACCTGCTGCTGAAGGGCCCACAGAGCCAGGAGAAAGAGCTTGTTTGTGAGACTTTTCAACATTTATGAGATAAGATGCTCTGCACAAAAGGGCTGTGCACTGCCCAGCATTAGACTGGGGGTTGTGTGCGCATAGGTGCCCAGGGACCATGGCAAGTTGACTGGACAGGCCCTGGCCCAGGCTGCTGATGGCTGAGCCCCACCATCTCCGCTTGGTCTATAGAGGCAGGTGGGCTGCTGGGTGCTAGCCATAGGCAGCTTGCCTTCCCTGGCCTGGCTCCTGGCACTAACTGCTACTGCAGCACCAGAGCCACTGCCCCCACTTCTCTTGCAGGCCAGCCTGCTTCCTGTTCTGCTGCCAAGCTCACAGCATCCAGGTTTGGGGGGCTAGGGGCTACCAGCTGACTGGGATTCAGAGCTGTTGGTACCCTTCCTTCACCCCAGGGGGCCTCTCTAGAGAAGTACTCCAGTGCCAGCCCTGCACCCTGAGCATGTCAATGCTGAGAGTGTCCTGGGCATACCTCAAGGAGCTGTTTGTGTGGAATGATGGACTGCCAACCCACTACACCCTGTTGCTGCTGATCACCATAGTGCCCTAGGTGCACCTGCAAACCTGGCACAGGACCCTGAGCTTTGACAATCCAGACGGCAAGCCTGCATTGCCCCCCAAACTCCACAACTAACTGGAGAGTTCCCTATGGCTGCACTACACAGCCCTGCTCCCTACAGCCAAAAAGGACATTTCTGCTGGCATAGATGCACTCCTTAGCATGTGAGAGGCCTGTGTCCACCTAGATGCAGGGGCACAGGCTGCTCAATATACGTTTTCATTGTTTCTGACCTCCCTGCATGCTGTGCAAAGGGGAGGGGGGAGGGCCTGGGGGCCAGGGGGAGCACAGGCAGGCTTGGTAGGGAGGTGGGCCAGGGGCCGGAGCAGGGGATGGGGCAGGGGTGAGGAGGGTCCTTCCCCCAATGCAGGGCTTACCAGGTGGGCATGGCAGGCAGGCCTAGTGACTTGAGTCAGTCCCCACTGGCAACAAGGATGTGCAGTTCTCAGTGATGTCCTGGGGTGAAGGGGCATAAGATCCAGCTGCTTGGGCAGAGGCCTTCTCCAGGGAGGAGCTGGAGCTGCTGGTGGCCAGGAGTGCCATGGCTGGCCTGGCCTCCTCAGTGAGGTTGTGCACCCAGAGCTGGTGGAGCAGAAACTGGCCTGGGCTCCTGTAGCTGCTGGAGGAGATCAGGGATGGGAAGCTTGGCAATACAGGCTCCTAGAGGGCCGAGGGGCCCTACATATGGTGACTCATCATCACAGGTTCCAGGCTGCAGTGGAGACTTCGGCAGGATGCCTATGCTGGAGTAGACAATATGGCTCCAGCTAGGGTCCTAGGGTGTGAGGATATCATCCAGCTGCCACATAAAGGGCATGAACTTGAGGGCATTCTCTCACCAGAGGTTGTGGTTGATGAAGATGACCCACTATGCTTGCAAGGCCCTGACCTTCATGCAACACTAGCATGCTGACTGGTCATGCCCACCATGAGGCACCATGGTTGTCATGGCCACAGAGGCAGCCATGATGCCCCTTAGTGGTCCTGCAACTCCCGTCCAACTCAGACTCTAATGTCACTCTCCCTAGAGTTCTCACCCACCATGCCTTGTTCTTAATATTAAAGGTTGATCAAGGGATGCTGCCAATGGGCCTTAGAGTGAGCCTTAATCCAAATAATGTCCCACTGGGTCTCAATCAAGTCTTCAGGTATTACAGGTTCCTCTCATCCTGACTAGGCCCCTGTAGCCTTAAGGGAAAATTGCATGGCTCAGCTTCCTTCCTTACACCACATCCCAAGCCTCACAGATCTTATTGTATTGTTGTTCACTTATCAGGCTTTGGCCTCCTCAGCCGCCATTTTTTCTTTTGGCTAGGCCTTCTAGCCTGGGCACCCTGCATTGGACCTGCCTTTGAGGCACTCATTCTAGTTTGTCTATTGTGGTCATTGGGTCTCTGGCCCCTGTCTGGCCCTGTGGCCCTAATGCAGCACTGTGCCCACTCTGGGCCCAACAGTTGCTCATGACTACACCCCTCAAGGGTGCTGGGCTTCTGGCCCCTGGGTGGGTGCAGCCCACTTGAGCATCAGGCCCCTGGCCCCTGGGTGGCTCTGCAGCCTTTCACTCTGCCCCTCTCTGGGATCAACAGTAGTTCAAGCCTTAAGCCTGCCCCTGGCAGGGCTCAAGGTGATCATGTGCCCCTTGGGCATTAATGGGACCTTTGTAAACTGCTATTTACAGTCCCAACCCAAAACACTGGCATAAACAGCAACTTAAACCATAACCCCCCCCCCCCCCCCCCCCACACCAAAAAACACAACACACCGGAAACGAAA
>NW_005842550.1:546494-571446 GCF_000455745.1 Alligator sinensis
AGCGGAAGCAGTCCCCTGCCCCTTTAAGAGGAGCCAGGAGCTCCTCACTTCATGGTTGCCAGGGAGAGACTCCCTTCCCAGTTCAGGCTCTGGGCTTATATAGCTCCAGCCTGAACCCTCTTTCAATCAGGTGAGTCCCTCATTAGCTCATTTCTAACACCTGCAAGCAACCTCTCAGGCTGCTTGCTCTCTTAAACGATCAAACACATCCTAGTGCCCTGCTACACCTACACTCCTGCATATGGCCTGACAGGCCCTCATAGATGTGCATGTTGAAGTGCCCACTCTGTACAAACTGGATGAGGACTTCAGCCTTACCCCACAGTACCATGATGTCCATAGTCTCCTCCTGGGACCAGCTGCAGCCTTGGAAGGTGGTGTGTGGTATCTGGGAGGATGCCTGCATGGCTCCTTCAATGGCTGACTATGCCTCTGTGGGGCTGACCTTGTACTGGCATACCTGGGAAGGTGCCTGCAGTGCCCAGCACAGGGCATGGTATGGGACATGCAAGCATGCACCAATGGTGTGTCAGGCACCAGTGGTGGGGTTCAAACAGACTGCTGTTTGTATCCTGGGGCCAGCTGGAGTGGGACACAGTGGCCAGAGACTGGTTGCAGGTCATCCAAGGTGCTGCTGGGCCTGTTACCTGCCTACAGCAACCAGTGCAGGGCAACAGTAAAGGCTGGCAGCAGCATGGCAATGCAGTGCCAGAGATTAGCACTGGGGTATGGGCAAGCTGCTGCAGCTGGCCTTGGACCTCCAGTGGGAGATGCTGCTACCAGAGGATGGCTGTAGGTGGCCCAGGGCCCCAGTGTCCCTGCAGGCTTTTAAGGGCCTGGGGACAGGGCAGGCAAAGAACTGCCCCAACTCTGGGGCTGGAGAAGCTCCCAGCCCTGGAGCCCAGGGGCTAAGCTGCAGGTAGCATTCTGGTGGTAGGGCTGACTGGGAGCAAATTTGCTCTCTGTCAGCATCTGCACATGCATTACTGCACAGCAACTAATCAGGAGTTAATTTGCTACTTGTATTTGCAGGTGACAAATTTATTCATGATTAGACCAAATTACTGTGCAATAAGTGTCCACATGTGTAGGCGGTGACACTTACTGCTCAGTAATTTAATCTACTGCACAGTAAATCATTTTGTGTAGATGCTCCCACTGAGTTCTATCCTATATAATTGCACAGAAGTTCTAATATGGTGAGATGGCAAATCAAGATAAATGTAGAGCTCAGTTCCTCAACTTGTGAACATCTGAGAAGTTTTGTAAATATCAGTGGAGCTACCTAGATTTATATCTGCCAAAGGTTTTGCTCAGAGGCTACAAAATCTTGAGGACATAAATAAAACTAGTTGTGCCAATGGTAAATAAAAAAGAAAGAATTGCAAATCGGCCAACAGTTATAAGTTATGTAACACTGTTGTCTCTGAGGAACAGTCTAACAGTGATCTAGTTTGTATCTGGTAGGCAATACAAGCAAGCACAAGTGTATCTCAGATGAGTTGTGGCATGGCAGGTGGTTGAAATAAAGGACTTTGTAAAGAGAAATAAAGGAAGAAACTTTAAAATATTCTTAGTTGCCATTGTCAACATTTTCAAACTTTTGGAAAAAAGTTAAAAAAAAACACCTTGCTTTTGATTAATTAAGGTGGTTGGTTTGTTCTAGCTCATGTAAAAGAAATATACCAAAATGCCATAAACACATAAAGAGGAACAAATAAGAAATGACAAAAGCCTACAAAGAGGGCTATTAGGCTGGAGTAAACTAATTAACTCCACAGCAAAAGAATTTTAACTCTGCAGCACTGCATGTGTAGATGCAACTGGCTGAGGCATGAGGATTCAGTGCAGGGGCTGCCTGCTAGCTAGCCCCACACTGGAGCACCTTCATGATCCAGCCAGTCCCTCTGCAGCATGTTGAGCCAGGTTGGAGCAGCTCTGGACTGGCAGTCTGACCCCCCTGAGGCTCCCTGGTAGCTAGGGATACTCCAGACTGGCACAATGTGCTGCAGTCCTGGGTACACATGTAAACACGGTGCCCAGGAGCAATAAATTCTGGCATGATATGTGGCAGAGTTTATTGCATCACATTAATATGCACATGTAGAGGCACATCACATGAATATGCACGTGTAAATTATACAGTACTGTATAATGTACTGTCTTACCTTATACATACATTTTCTGGGAGAGAAGTGAGAATCACACAGAGCGCATCTAAACATGCATTAGGGTGCTTTTCCTAATGCACATTAAATTTAGTACCTCCAGTGTGAGGTACTAAACAAATGCACATTAGGCTGCCTTAATGCGCAGTAACAAATGTGCACAGTTTTTAAGTGACTTTTTAATGTGAAGTAAAATGAGCATATGTAGATGTACCCACAGTGGACAAGTGAGCTCAGGCAGTACTTCAGGTGACACCATTTCTAAAAAAAAAATGCGACTAAAACAGAAAGAGGCCAAATAGGTCAAACTCTGGAAAATCATTTTTCCCCCCTCTAACTTGTTTATAAGACATAAAAACACAATTATATTTTTTCACTATGTATATTTATTGTTATTCAAAAAACTAAGTTGATCAAATATTAGTACAAAGAGGTAGACAATCTAAATTTATTTATTTAAAGCCAGTCTATACTCATGCTCAGGAGTGCCTTATTTCATCTAAAGTATCATCAAAGCCAATGGAGCAATTCCTGTAATACAGGTCTAGAAGATATGAATACAGATACTACCACCTGACCCTTAAGAATACTTCTTCAAGTAGTCAATTTAAAATATAGTAATAAATAATCTAGACTTATTTTCCAGAAGTAGATCAGCAGTAGATGACACACTTTACTTTAAAAAGCTGTTATTTTTGCCATTTAAATGATGTTTTGTCCTGTTCTAAAGTGGCTATTTATTAAGACAACACATACTGCACACATTTTTTAGAAGGTCAAGATTTATTCCAAATCAAAGTATTTTGTCTTGCAAAGGAAAACATACCAAATGTATTCTCACCATTGTTATATAGATCATCTACCAAGCACAAGGTTTTCTGGGACAGGACTACATAAAACAGAAAATAAACTTGCCTGGCATAATTATTTTATTTAAAAAATATGAGTAATCTTATCAATAGTGAATAAATAATGCCCCCCCTACATATTATGGATAGTGAAAGAATCTATCACTAACAGAATAGGCAAAGGACTCTCAGTTTTTCCAACAGCTCCCCCATTTTATTTTCAAAGGAGTTGTTATTATATAGAAACTTATTTTAAAAAATCTCTGAGAGATAACACAATAAAGTCTGGAGTGTGTACAATATGTGTGTGACAAAGATGTTACTATTATTTTCTAATTTGAATTCTGGGCTCAGACTAAAATATAACTCACACTAACACAACAATGCTATTTGTGTCAGAGTGATTTTGAAGATATAGTAAGCAGAACTGACAGACTGAATGATTTTCAAGTGTGTTGAAAATCACAGATACCGCTGTTTAATCAATGGCCCATGTATTTTGTGGTGAAAAGGACATGATACTACTCAGTCTATTCCCAGCCAGGCAACTGTCTTTTATGCATGTGCTTAATAAACTATGAAACATACTTGATATATGAAACACTATTTCTGTATTCAATTATTTTGATCCTGGCTATCTTTGATTTCACTCCATGGCACCCATTTATGAATCTTTCATCAAGTCCATTTTTCCAAATAGTTTCTTACTCTCACAGTCATGGACATGTGTCTCCAATTTTGGTAACAGCACATTCCTTGTAAACTTAATTTTCATCCTTTTGCTTACATTAAAATCTATCGTCTCCAAGTCACAAAGTTATATGTGAACACTGATCTGCTACATTTAATAACAATAGTAAATATAGAAAATATTTGGTGGTAATTCTTTAGCGTTTCACTTTCTGAGTGTATTTTTTGCACACGTCTTGTCTGTTATTGCTTATATATGGCCTATAGCTGAGGATATTCTAAGAATTAGCTTGATTCTCTTGTATAAACATTAGTAGAATGGATGTGTTTTTAAAGAAAACTTTTAATCTATACTAAATTGATTGTACCAAGGGTTCTTTCTGGGTGCAGATATAAGTGATGATTTTCTCCCAATCTGACCACAAAAAGCAGTTTATAGCCATGACCAAATACAAGTGCACAGTTGCAGACAGCTTCAAAAATGGCCAACTGGTTAAAAATCTGACCCTTCATTACATGAGGGATCAGGTGAAGACAGTTCAAAACACAGCATCTTCCGTAACTTCTGTCTGCACTGCCTGCCAGCCTAGAGCTGCTTTCAGAATGGGAGGGGAGAAAGGGAGCAGAGGGAGTTCAGTCTGACAGTTATTCAGTCCTTACAGGAGGGTGGGGTGGGTATACTGGAGCCCTCCTAAGGTGGGGGGGAGTCCAATTTACACATCCCACCCTCCAGCACTGGTTGGGGAACCCCTAGAACCAGCTCCTTCTCCTCCCTTCTCCCCCTCCCATTCTGAAACAGGGATAGGTTTACAGGATGGAGGGGCTATTGCTAAGAGAAACTGGCTGCAGGATCCCAGCCAACAACTAGATTCCTCTCCCCTCTGGAACCAACAGTGAGCTTCTGTTTGGTCCAGGGGATAATTGTAACTCAGAATATTTCCTGCAAAGTGGTCTCAGTTACAGCAGGGGGCTGCATTTCTATCTGCAGAAGAGTGTTCAGGTGATGATTTGCAAATGAAGGCAGGTGTCTTCCTGTAACATGAGGGAAGAGGACTGCATCTGAAGAGAGAGACAGGATTTAAGGAATGCCCCTATCACTGGCTTTTCCTATAAACTAGCTTAAGTGGGTTCCTGATCAGTAAGCATACTGTTACAAATCTCATTATCTCCACGTGTTCAACAGAGATTATAGGTGATTAATTCAGCACTCTGGATTATGTTTAGTTCAACTCTGGAAGGCTTGCAACTGTAAAGCCTCAGTCCTCTCAATTTCTCTGAAACTGGCTAAAAAAAGAAGTAATACCCCCTGAGGTTGGGGGGTGGCGGGGAGCTCCAATTTACCCACTCACCCTCTAATGACAGCTGGGGAACCCCTAGAAGGAGCTCCCTCTTCTCCTTTTTCCCCCTCCCATTCTGAAACAGGGGGCATGTCTACACAAGATGTTCTACTGTGCAGTACAGCAAATTACTGTGCATTAAGCATCACCATCTACATGTGCAGATGCTTATTGTGCAGTAAGTTGCTGTACTCTGGAGTTAATTTGCTACCTCCAAATACAAGTAGTAAATTAACTTCAAGTAGTTACTGTGCAGTAATGAATGTGTAGAAACTGACCAGGAACAAATTTGCTCCCAGTCAGTCCCACTACCAGGGGACCACCCTTGGGTTAGCCCCAGGGCCATGGGGCTGTGAACTCTTTCAGCCCCAGAGTTGGGTCAGCTCTTTGTTTGCCCTATCCCCAGGCCCTTAAAAGCCTTCAGGGACACTGGGGTCCTGGGCCACCTGCAGCCAACCTCTGGCCATGAGGCCCCATAGAAGAGGCCCTAGGCCAGCCACAACATCTTGCCCAGACCCTGGTGCTGGTCCCTGGCACTGTGCTGCTGTGTGGCTGCCAGGCCCGTGCTGTCATGTTGCGCTAGTTGCTGCAGGTTCCAAACCCAGCAGCACGATGGGCAACATGCAGCTAGCCTCTGGCCACTGGGTCCTGCTGCATTTGGCCCCAGGCCATCTGCAGCAGTCTTCTTAGACCCGCTGCAGGCTCCTGTGCAGGCCTGCCGGTACCTGGACTGCTGCATGGAGACCCAGTGAGCTGAAGGAGCCATGCTGGCATCCTCCCAAACACAATGTGCCATCTTCCAGGGCTGCAATTGGTCCCAGGAGGAGACTGCAGACCTCATGGCACCATGAGGTGAGGCCAGGGCCCTCAGCCAGTTTGCCCAGATCAGGTGCTCCAACATGTACACGTGCAGGAATGTGGGTATGACCAGATGGTGAACCAGTGCTGCATAAAGGTCAAGGCCTTATGGGTACAGTCAGTCACTGTCCTCAATCACAACTGCCAGCTTGAGCAGGGCAATAGCCAGCTGGGTGTCCGTGGGGAAGGGCCGCAGGCAGCATGGTGGCGGCCTGCCATGTCAGGTGCAGACAAAGCTGCTCAAGGAGGTTGGCCCAGGTCACATGAAAGGACTCTAACCACTGCTCATCATTCCAGGTGCTCTGGACAATGTGTAGCCACCAGTCCTGGTTGGCTGGCTGGCCCCATACAGGTGGCAGGACTGAAGCCCCAGGAGCACATTAACAGCACTGGTGGTGGCAGCCAGGTGCATGTCATTGGCATCCCTGACAGGGTGTGAGTGGCAGCAGGGGATCCAGGCAGCAGCAGCGTGGTGGCAGAGGACCTGGGATGGAGCAGTGAGCCTGGGCAGGTGGCTGGGGGGGTGGAGCAGCCAGGGCACAGTGGGCACCCCAGTAACAGAGCCACAGCATAGTGGGACAGCACTTGGCAGGCTGCTTTGGGCCAGGAAGTCAGGTGGCCAGGGAACAGGGCTGCCTTTAAAGATGGCTGCCATCCATCAATATTTGCACATGTAGATGTGCACAGGAAGAGCTGGGAGACAGAAGGGGCCATTACTAGGGGAAACTGGCTGCAGACTCAGCTAGATCCCCTTCCCTCCTGGAACCAACAGTGAACTTTGGTTTGTTCCAAGGGATCGCTGTAACTCAGAACGTTTCCTGTTCTCAGTTACAACAGGTAGCTACACTTCTGCCTGCTCCTGCTATGAGAAAAATGCACAGCTTTTCACAAAGGCTATAACTAATAACTTGGCAAACCGCGGGGTGGAGGGAGGAAGTTCTACCCAAATGCAGTAAGAAAGACTTTTGTTTTCCAGAAACAGCACTAAAATGATCTGCAAATGAGATACCACAGCTTGTTTCAGTGACATTCACCTGCTTTTGAAACCTGTTGATCATATCCTCCTTTCTTCTGGATGGACTAGGGAGGAAATTTGCTCTTGCTGAAAGAGTGAGCAAATCTTATAGACTTATAGATAGGAAGCAGAGAATAGCTCTGTTCTGATAAAATCAAAAGATTTTATGGCAGAATAAAAACCAAAATTGTCATAAAGATACAGTGAACAAGTACTTCTGGGATGGGAGGCAGTTTACCTGTTTTACCTGCCCTGAAAATTTTTCAAGATTTTGAAAACTTTCTTTTCTCAAATTATGATGAAAATGTTTCAGGAGTCAGCAATCAAATACAGAGTTCACATAAGGTGAACCAAAATGTTTCATGTATTAATCTTATCAGATATTGTCTTTTAAAGGTATGAGCATGCATTTATATTTTATTTACCCTTCCAACAAAGTAGTCATTTTTTCCCCTTTTGAAACAAAACAGTAGGGAACATTTACATAGTCACTGCAGTCTTGCTGAGTGTGAAATTGTTCAGCAGTAAAGGGTGTCCAGACATGTTTAATTCATGACATTTATGCATTTTTTCATAGAACTTTGCAGATGTTCTTTTCTCATGTTGCTTTTTATTTGGCTGCTCCTATGCTCTGTTCCCATATTTAATGTTTAAATGCGAAGTAATAAATGACTGTGGTGCAGTGAGAATTCACAAATGGTCTGCGATTTCCAATTTTTCTTTTCCATTTGGTTTTGGAAAATATCATTATGACTCAATTACCTTCTTATGCCTTTTCTTCAAAAACACAAAAACACATTTACTGCTAAGCATCCTATGAAATCTGAAGAAAAATACAACCCCTTGATAAACTGCAAAATTGGAGCTACTGAAGAATTCTGGAGCAATGAAAATGGACAGTGAATTGTCACAGGAAGAGACATCTTAAGGAGAGTGATACTATATCAAATACATTACACTTCTGATTGTCTTTGTTTAGTACCAATGACATACTATATAATTAAATGAGCTTCTAAATGAAACACATGTTTGGATTAGATATTCACATACTGCCAAGTTCTTTGGCCCCCTCTGCAGGCATGCAAGCCCACAGCACAATGGAAATGTAATTTTTCTTTTGTACAGGCAAGAGCTAGAAAACAGAAAGCTCCCACTCCCTCTTCAGTTTCTACTCCCCCCAAACACCCTGCATGCTGCAATGGTGAGATGGATAATACCTTTGTCTATGGAACCCTGGAATGGTATTTATGACTGGAAGGAGGGAACAGCTTCGTTCAAGTGACACTAAGCCCTGTCAGGGGAATGTAAGGGCATAGGATTTACATCAAGACCCACAAACCATTTAGTCCAGTTTTCTGCCTGGCCAGCACAATATACTTTATGGAATTTGTGTGAGAAGTTGCACAATAGGCAAATGTGGGTTATTTGTTCCTCCCCATACCTAATATTTAGATTTTTAAGTACATCCCAAAGCATTAGGATTTCAATACCTTCCAGAATTCATTCTTTCTTTAATGCTTACTATTGTAGCTTAAGGGGCAAGGGACACTGCTGCTCATATTAATTGGGCAACTGTGTTTGGTTTATCCCCATCCCCCAGATGTATCAAACTGCATTTTTCAGACTAAATTTCCATTTGCAATAGCAATATCAGTGTCAAGTATTTGAATGGGCAGTAATTACAGGAGACCCTCGCCATTCATGGTTGATATGTTCCAGAGATCCCCGCGATGGTGAAATCCACAAACATGTCAGGAACGCCACGATGGTGGCAGGAGCCTGGCAGCAGCAAGCACAAAGCTCCTGCAGATGCCACCAGCACTGTCATCAGTGGAGGGAGCATGGCGAGAGCATGTGGGATAAGAGTGTGCATGGGGAGAGAGTGTGGGTTCGAATATTCGCACCGCAAATATTTGAAGCTACGAATGGCGAGTGTTTTCTTTACGGCCAAATAACTGGCCTGGTGACAGCAGAGTTTTCATAACGAAGACAATAGAAAATAAAATCATATGACATCCAGCTTCTCATCTTGACTTTCAAATTCCAGCTACAGTATTAAGCTGCCTTAAATGGACTTAGTTATCTCTAAGACTAACAAAAATGGTGTTTGTTCGTCTGTTGGTCTGCTCTCTCTTTCTCTGTGTCATACACATACATACTCATACACATATGCAGTGATTTGTCCTTGAACTTAGAACAGAGAAGGTTCTCAAATACTATGTTGATATGGCAGTAGTCACCATTCATCATTTAAGAAATATAATGAATATATAGAATATAAAAAAATGATATGCTTTATGCTAATTTCTACCATGGTTAAAATTTACATTAGAGAAAAAAGGAAAAAATACGATGAAGAGTTACATTACATGATCTCCTAGTGAAGTATCCATTTTGCTTTCAGAAAGCCTTCTACCATAGCCCTACATCCTAGAATTGTAAAAACCTACAGACTCAGAGTATATTTAAAACACTAGTCTGCTATTTTTTTCTCTTGCAAAAATATCACCCTGAGCTGGGTAGGTCAGGTGACGGCTTTTAATAAAAGATGTCCCTTTTTTTTCCAGAAAGTAGACTCTGTTGACTTCTATTAACAGCTATATCTTTGTCCCTCACATTTGGAGTATAAAGATTCTTTTGAGCTCTGAAGTGAGTTTGTTCTTCCCAAAGTATACACAGTGGGCTACATTCTACCCTAGTTTATAACCCAACATCTTGATTAAGCAAGTTTAGTGGAGGTTGCGTAGGGATAACTGAACCTGACCTATTGACTTTCATTTTAAGAAAGGCAGTCATTCTTTCTTTTCTGATTCCAAAATATTCATTTTTAGATACATTCTTTGATTCTAGTTCTTCAGAGCTGAATTAATGTTCTGAGTTTATCTATGCAGTGCCTTAAAATGAAACTTTTACTGGGAGCAAAGAAATTAGGTCAGAACCTGAGTATCCTGTACACAGAGGTGTAACAGGGCAGCTCCACACCTTTGGCAGTGGCTCTGCATGGGGCAAGCTGGCTGTCACACAGGTGGCATTGACACAGCCACCAGATTCAGTAGTGGTTATACTTATGCCACCTGCAAAGGTGGTATCTGGGGTTGCTGTCTTAGTTGTGCCCATGCAACGCCCCCCCCCACCTCCCTGCCTCCCCCCCTCCCCCCATTACCCTACTGCCTGCACATTTTCAGACAACTGTATGCCTTAGAATTTTTTAAAATTCAGTTGTGTACAAATATTCCCAGACTGAATTTTAGGAAAGCTATAATTTCTGGCTTCTTCATCTTCACCCCAGGAGATAGCAGTGGCTATCCTGTGTGAACTGTGTGTAATTAATGCTCCATAATAACTCAGGAGCACAGCTTATGAGAGAGTGGATTTAGCTAGAGAGCAGCTGCTCTAGCTGTGGGGCAGAGCTGTACTGCTACCCAGCACATCTACAGGTGGTGGACAGTGTAATGTGAAGAGATATTTGGATTGTCTGCCAGGAAATTAAGGATAACAAAAAGTCATTTTTCAAATGCATAGGGAGTAAGAAGAAGGCACCAGGTAATGTGAGGCCCCTACAGGACAGGCTTAGCAATCTGGTGATTGCAGCAAAGGAAAAAGCTGATCTCTTCAACGAGTTCTTTGCTTCCATATTTCTGAACAGGGACTGGGACAACTCCCCCACTAGGATTACGGACAGGCTCAGGAGACATGACACCATGCCTAGGGTCAGGGGTCATCTAGTTAGGGAACTCTTGGAGGGGCTGAACATGTATAAATCAGCAGATCCTGATGCTCTTCATCTGAGGGTACTGAGGGAATTGGTGGAGGTCATATCAGGGCCCCTGGCACAGCTGTATGAACACTCGTGGTGTTCTGGTCAGGTCCCAGAGGACTGGAAAAGGGCCAATGTGGTCCCCACTTACAAGGGGAGAAAGGAGGACCCAGGTAACTATAGGCCAGTTAGTCTCACCTCCCTCCTTGGGAAGACTTTTGAGAAAATGATCAAAGAACACATCTGCAGGGGCCCAACATGGAAGGTAATGCTCAGGGGCAACCAACACGGGTTCATTGCAGGCAGATCCTGCCGAACTAACCTTGTTTTCTTTTATGACCAGGTCACAAATTTCTTGGATGCGGGCATTGAAGTGGATGTCGTTTACCTGGACTGCAAGAAGGCCTTTGACACGGTTTCTCACCGCATTCTCATAAAAAAACTTGGCGACTGCAGCATTGATGCCTACACAGTCAGATGGGTGGCAAATAGGCTCAATGGTCACACCCAGAGAGTGGTGGTGGATGGATCATTTTCAACCTGGAGAGATGTGAACAGTAGAGTTCCCCAGGTCTTTGTCCTTGGGCCTGTGCTATTCAACATCTTTATCAGAGACTTGGAGGTGGGCATGGAAAGTACACTGTCCAAATTCACTGATGACACAAAGAAGTGGGGAGAAGTGGGTACACTGGAGGGGAGGGACAGAATCCAACTAGATCTAGACAGTTTACAGATGTGGGCGGATGAGAATAAAATGGAATTCAACACAGACAAATGCAAGGTGCTGCATCCAGGGAGAAGGAACCTGCAACATACCTATAGGCTGGGGAACACCCGTCTCAACAACACAGTGTCTGAAAGGGTCTTGGAGTCATTGTTGACTCCAAGATGGACATGAACCGCCAATGCGAGGAAGCAATCAGTAAGGTTAACCGCACCTTGTTGTGCATCTATAGATCCACCACAAGCAGGTCTAGGGAGGTGAGCCTTCCCCTCTATGCAGCATTGGTCAGGCCACAGTTGGAATACTGCATCCAGTTCTGGGCTCCGCACTTCAAGAGGGATGTGACTAACCTTGAGAGGGTCCAGAGGGCCACTTGCATGGTCAGGGGGCAGCAGGTCAGGCCCTACAAAGATGGATGAAAGGACCTGAATCTATTCAGCCTCCACAAGAATAGACAGAGAGGGGATCTGGTAGCTATCTATAAACTCATCAGAGAGGACCAGCAGAAAATAGGTAAGGCTCTGTTCCCCCAGGCATCACCTGGGATAACAAGGAGTAATGACCAAAAATTGATTGAGAGCAGGTTCAGACTTGATATCAGGAGGCATTACTTTACGGTTAGGGCTTCCAGGCTCTGGAATGGGTTCCCAAGGGAGGTGGTGCTCTCCCCTATCTTGGGGGTTTTCAAGAGGACGTTGGATAGATATCTGGCTGGGGTATTATGATCCCAGCACTCATCCCTCACCAGGGTAGGGGGTTGGACTTGATGATCTGTTCAGGTCCCTTCTGACCCTAGAAACTATGAAACATCAAGAGTGATTTGATGAGAATAATTGTGAGATCCAACTGGGAGATTTTGAGCTTGGCAAAATGGTACCAACTCCAAGAAAAAGAAATTGAATCTCCAACAAGCCAAGGCAGAGGTCCAAAGGAGGACCCACAATAAGAAGAACAAATGGTGGGAAGACAAGGCTAAGGTGATTCAACATATCACTGACATACATGATGTGCAGTTTCTTCAATGCCACAAAGCCATCTATGGTCTGACACCTAAGGATGGAGGAGACCTGATCAAGGAAAGGGGAGTTCTCAATGCCCATTGGAAGAAGCATTGTGAAACACTTCTCAATTGAATCTCTACTGTTCATGAGAGTGTTCTTGACTTCATCCCACAATACCCAGTCAGAGCTTATCTCAGAATCCCTCCAACCCTTAATGAGGTGAAGAAAGCCATCAAGCACATGAAGAATGACAAGGCATATGGAGCAGATGGAGTCCCCGCAGAAATGTTCAAGCAGGGGGGAGAACAGCTCACATCACAGCTTCATGCCCTCATCTTAAGGAGCTGGAATGATGAGGAAATACAAGATGACTTCAGGGATGCCATGATTGTGACAGTCTTCAAGAAAGGAGACAAGTCCGACTGCAGAAACTACAGAGGGATCACCTTGCTGTTCACCACAGGACGGATCATTGTAAGAACCCTCCTGAACCATGTCCTTGCACTTGCTGAAGAGCTCCTCCCAGACTTTCAGCATGGGTTTAGGGCATCAAGAGTCACAACTGACATGATCTTCAGAGCTTGCCAGCTGCAGGAGAAATGCCAGGAACAACATAAACCTCTCTACATGGCTTCTTTGACCTAACAAAAGCTTTCAACTGTTAGCTGAGGAGTGTTGTTGAAGATTTTTGTAAAGTACAGATGTCTACTAACATTTGTCACCATTCTCTGCTTACTCCATGACAGTATGCAAGCGGTGGTTCACACTAATGGATCTATCACAGATCTCTTTGAGGTTTAAAAGGAAGTTAAGCAAGGTTGTGTCATTGCTCCAACACTCTTCTCAATATTCCTTTCCGTGATGCTCCATCTGACCACAAACAAAATTCCAGACAGAGTGGAGCTAAACTACCAAATGAATGGTAAGCTGTTTAACCTCAGACATCATCAATGTCTATACTGAGCCATACAAGAAAATGGATCTGACATTTAAGATTTAGGGGCATTTATAGATGTGCTCCATGACTGGTGCGGGAAGAGGGGGGTGCTCTAATTAAAGGGCCCACAGTATCATGTGTAGCAGTGTCCCCATGATGAAAAATGACAATGGAACTTTAGTTAAAGTTCCCCCGCTGCCATTTTTCAGCACTGGGACACTGATACATGTGATCAGTGGAATCAGTGGACATGTGGAATTTGCTGGAGTGTGGTAATTACTATGCTTCAGCAGACTCGATTAACTGAGTCTGCTTGGATGCACCGTAATTACAGTGCTTCTTAGCAGCTTCCTTGCACATGTATAGGTGCCCTAGAAGACTAAGGTCCTCCACCAAGAAGCTCCTAATAAACAGTTCCCAGCTGCAGTAATCCAGATTCATGGTGAGACACTGGAGAATGTTGAGTATTTCCTGTACCTCAGAAGCCATCTCTCACAGAAGGCAGACATAGATGAAGAAATCCAACATCACCTCAAATGTGCTAGTGCAGCCTTTGGATGCCTGAAGAAATGGGTTTTCACAGATTGTAACATCAGATCCAAAACCAAGCTCATGGTTTATCAAGCAGTCATGATCCTCACTTTGCTGTATGGAGCTGAGACATGGACAATGTACAGGAGACATCTAAAGTTATTGGAGAAGTACCATCAATGTTGCCTGCAGAAGATCCTCCAAATCCATTGGGAAGACTGATGAAAAAATGTTAGTATCCTCCTGCAAGCAAATACCATATGTATTAAAGCAATGATCATCCAACATCAACTTTATTAGGCTGACCATGTCCAACCCCAGACTCCTGAAGGAAATTTTATTCTCCCACTGCAACCACAGTGTATGCTCAAGAGGAAGACAAAGGAAATGCTTCAGGGACATCCTCAAGGCCAACTTAAAAAAAAATGCAACATCCATGTCAACTTCATTGGACACTATCACCCAGGTCTGTCTCAAATGGAGGAAGAGTCTGCTGCAGGGATCTCAGTACTTTGAAAATGCATGACAACAACAGGAGATGGAAAAATGAGAGTGGCATAAACAGCATGTTGTGGACCAAGTCTAGAATCCAACGCCACCCATCCCACATGGAAACACATGTCCAAGCTGCAGCAGAGTCTGTCAAACCCGGACTGGTCTCATTAGTTTTATCCAGACACACAGATAAGACTATTATGGAAGACAATCTTACTTTACTATGAGGGATTACCAAAGAAGAAGCTTCTCTAGGTAATGTGTTCCCTTAGAAAACAGAATTTACTTTCTTTTGTGACTCTAAGTTACGATCCACAAATTCTGTTCCAGTAAAAGTGTATTTGAAGAGGAAATATACACAGCAAAGACAATGCACTCTAATGATATCAGTGGCCAATTACTCATCCAGTAAGAACTATTTCTCTCAAATGTTATAGTGTCAGTTATTTTGGGCTATTCATCTGACACAAATTCTGAAGTAATTGTTCTCTTTGTGAGTCCTTTTGCACAGCAGGGGGTGATATGGCTCATGAATACACATAACAGTTAGAAGGGCTTAAATCTGAAGCAGATAGACATAACAGCCTGTTAAAACAGCTCAAAGCTTCCTGGAACAGGCTGAAACTATACCTGGAAAATTAAGTTCTGTTATGAACCAGTTCAGTGTTATGCTTGGGCAACACACATTCTGTGACACTGGTCTGGTTGGTTCCCCAGGCATCCCCTAGTGCATCACTTCTCTCCACTGCTGGAAGTGGATGTGATGATACACAGCCAGAACTCTACTGCCCTTTTTTTCCTCTTTTGTTTGCACTTTTATCAATGAGTTCCTTTGCACTGCTTGTTTAGTAAAAGGTATCTTTCTAACAATCAGCTGTGTCCTCATTCCATACTTGATCACATCTGTTCATTTTCCCAACCCCCCTCTGCCCTGGGAATAAAAAAGCATTGTGTCCAAGCATTTTCCCTTGCACCCCCATAAATCAGGCATGCACACAGTAGATTTCAGTCAGTTGCAAGCTATGAAAGTTTGTTAAACTCATGTTTAAGGGAAAAGGAAAAGCAGTGAAAAAGGGAAACATTCCCATCTGTAGCTCACTCCCTGGAGCTGCAAAGATGGGGGAGAAACCTCTCCCCACACTTGCCCACTGGATAAAGGGCACTCATGCCAGGGGTTTAATCTCAAATGTTTTATTCTATGCCACTTAAATTGAAATGGTGGGTCATAGAATAAAACCCTGAGGACTCAGCCATTTCAATTTTTCCATCATGTTACAGTGAGAGGCCAGCTCCTTTTTTTTTCCTTTGTTTTTTGTCGGAGCCGGAGCCTGCCTGCAGCTGGGGGGTGAGCTGCTGGTGGGCTGAGCATCCCCTGAGCTGTGGGGAGTCTTGGTCCTTCCTTCTCTGGTAACAGTGCCTCCTGGGGCTTTTCTTGTGGGCTGCTCCAACTCTTCCCCAAGGCCACCTGGGGAGCAGCGCCCAGTGGGCTTCCAGTGGGTGGGCTCAGGGAACAGTTGGATTGGGCCACGTGTTGCTTCCAACCTGGGGTGGCACCTGGCCTGCTAGCAGCCCACCTGGGTGGCCCCAGGTGGTGCTTCTGCCATGGAGGGAAAGAACAGGATCCCCCACAGCTCAGGGGACACTCGGGTCACTGGCAGATCACCCCCCAGCCATAGGCAGGCTTGGGCCCCCTGCTGCCTCTGGCTTTAGCAGGCACCTGTTGAAGGGAGAAGCAGCGATGGGCCCAGTCCTTTTTTGGGTGAAGTCTACCCACCTTTTCCACAGCCAGGGGGTGAGATGCAAGTGGGCTGAATGGCCCCTGAGATTCAGGGGGCCCTGGTCCTTCCCTTCATAGCAGCAGTGCCCCCCAGGGGCCACCTGGGTGGGCTGCTAGTAGGCCAGGTGCTGCCCCAGCTCAGAGGCAGCACCCAACCCAATTCAACTCTTCCCCAACCCCAAGCTGAGGCAGCACTTGGCCTGCTATCAGCATGTCTGGGTGGCCCCAGGGGCATCTCTCCCACCAAGGGAAGGACCAGAGTCCCCCGAAGTTCACGTGTCATTCAGTCTGCTGGCAGCTGAACCCCTGGCTGTGGGAGAGTTGGGCAGGCTCCACCAAAAAAATAAATGGATCAGGCCCCTTGCCATTTCTGCCTTCAGCAGGTACCTGTTGAAGGGAGAAGCAGTGAGGGGCCAACCGTTTTTTTCTGCAGAGCCTGGCCACTTCTTCTGTGGCCAGGAGATGAACTGACAGCTGCATTGTTGCAATTTGCAAAGTTGCAAAGTAAACTACATCCAGCTGTTGTTTAGTTTGCAATGATGCAAAGTCATTTAAAACTCCCCAAAGTCTTGCATATATACACCGTGATGGCATTAAGCTACATAAAGTGACATTTTCCCCCCATGCACATGTTAATGGAATCACATGTATAAGTGCCCTAAGTGCTCATTCTTGCTACCTGATGTTGAAGCCACAGCACTTTGCACAATTGTGAAACAATTCCCAATTAGTGACAGTTGGGAATGGTTTAGGTATGTGTCTCTGCACCCTGTCCTGCAAGAATAGTGAACTGACTCCTAATCAATGATATTTTGGAATGGTCTAATTGCTATGCATGTCATCACTTTTAGTCCTTAATTCTTGACTGAGATTATACCTTTCTCTCTGGCTTCACATTTTTGGCACAACCTTAGGAAAGTGGTTTCAGCTTTCACAAATTTTAGTTCATGGTTTGTTAAAGCCATTGCTATTTTCTGAATAATCCTAGATTCCTCTTAGAAGAAAGTTCTGACATGTCCTCAGAAAGGCAGCTGGAGGCTACTTAATTTTGCTCCATTAAAATCAAACTGCAAATACAAAATATATCATTGTTCACCTTAAACAGACAAGTATATTTTATATTGCAGAGAGAGTCAGCTGTAGCATGGTATGAGAATTAGAAAGAAAAAAAAGCCTTTTCCACTTTATAGTGAAACAGTGATAAACTCTCATTGTTTTACCTTATGAGAAATTAATATATTTACTTTGGGACAATCAAACATTAGGGCAGCTACTTCTAGATCAGTGGTTACCAACCAGTGGATCCCAACTGACTAGTCAAGATGGAGGCTCTGACAGTCGATCTCAGTGTTACACGTACTCGCAGCAGAGGCCCAGGGGGCACGTGTCCCTCCAATCTGTGTACAAGCCTCGGGGAACAAAGCCCAGTGTGCAGCGGCAGCTGCCTCTGCCCAGTGCATAGATCCAGGGGGCATGTGGCCCTCAGGCCTCTGCCAGGGTACATGCAACACAGGAGGCCCCCTGTCCATCTGGATGAGCTACCTGGGCTCCAACTCTCCCACGGCTCAGCCGGGGCCCCACTCACCCTTGCTCCACTTCCTCCCTCACCACAGGGCAGCAGGGCATGGAGGGGGATCACCCCACTCACCCAGCCCAGCCCTGGTGGCAGGGGGCATGGCTCAGCCCAGCCACCAGCTGAGCACATGTGTGCTCAGCTCCTTCTCAGACTGAGACTGACTGTCAGAGGCTCCATGATTGGGAGTGGTGGGACACACATGCAGAGCGGCTGGGATACAGTCTGGGAGTGGCAGGATGATGGCAGGACACATGTGGCTGCTGTATGTAGCAGCAGGAGCCCCCCCCTTCATGCACATGGATGAGTCTCCCAGGCTCCGACCCTCCCCCGGCCCAGCATGACTGGGGCCCACTCACCTGGTGGCAGGGGGTGCAAGGGCATAGACGGTGGAAGAGGGGCAATGAGTCTTAGCCTGCCCCCCACCCCCCATGTAGGGCAGCAAGAGAGTGGCAAGCCAGCCTAGCTGTGGGCTTCTGGTGGCTGCAGAAGGGTGAGGAGGGGTGCGCGTGCAGCGGTGAAGGGGGGAGGGGAGCAGGGGCCAGCACTGCACATCTGGGATGGGAGCAGGATGTAGCCATGAGTGGCTTATCTGCGGGGCACAGGGAGAGGGGCACACAGCCCAGGAGGGCACAGGGGGTGCATGCCTCAAGATCTGCATGCAGGGCAGGCGGGGGCCCGGGCAAGACCAAGCTATTCCTGGTGCGGCTCTTTGGTCACATGGCTCTCTGGCCAAATGGTGATGGTGGCACTGGGAGGGGGCAGGGAGGCTACAGTGAATTTTCAGGTGCCTACAGCCCTCCCTGTAGCTCTGCTCCCAGTGCCGCCATTGCCTGGCTCAATAGCCACATGGCCAGAAAGCCATGCCAGGAAGAGCCTGGTGCTGCCCCGGCCCCCTTCCACCCCTTCCACCCCACCCCACCCCACCCTGCCCTGCCTTGCGGCTCCCTAAGTGCAGATCCAGGGGCATGTGTCCCCCATGCCCTCCTGGGCTGCGTGCCCCCGCCTCCCTGTGCCCTCCCAGACAAGCTCCCCATGACTCCATCCTGCACCCTCCCTGCCTGTGCAAGGCCTGCCTATGCTACATTCCCTCATTCACTGCCATTGGTTGGGGGAGGGGGCAGGGCAGATCAAGGCCCCAGTGGTGCCGGAGGGAGAGGGGCACAGGCAGGAGCAGGGGCTGGGGGGAGTGGGGCATGTGCCTCCAAGGCCTTCTCTTGTCCCACCACCTGCCCCAGCCAGGTCCACTCCCCACAGCTCCTGCTTCTGCCTGTGCCCTGCTCCCTCCCTCACTTCTGGGGCCTTGATGTGTTTTAGTTCCAAAGCACACTGCTATCCCTTTTTCAGCACTGACACACATTTCACCATTTATAAAAATATATTTCTTATAATTTTCCAGGTAGGGAATCTAATTATAGGAGGTTTGCCTTTAATTTGTTCCCCTTCCACTGCTACAGCAGGGAAAATAAACCTGGAGGAATCAGGTAGCCCCCTTTCTCTCTGTAACCCCTCCCCTCATCAACTTTTTCTCCATAAAGTCCTTTTTCCCTGCACTTTAGTTTCAAACCCTGCTATCCCAGAATATATGGCAGTGAGGGGCAAAACTGAAAACACTGTACAGAAATAAACATATTTGTAGTAACTTGCATATATTCAAATTACTACAGGTAGCCATAGACTTAGTTCATCCAGAATTGATGCATTTCACCTTTTTTGAAACTTCTGCAAGTTTTTGCACATCTAGTCCATAGACACATTTTTAAGCAACATTTTTCTATGTGTTTACATATAGGGCAACATATGTTATTAGTCCAAAGCCAAAAGGCTCATTATTTATTATATAGTTCCTGGGGCTGTGCCCCAGCAAAGTCAACAGTGTTTCAAGCTACTGGTGACCCCACAGATCTGCACTGTTCATTATGTGTGTGTAATGTAGACACACCCCACAAAGGATCCATGTTCTAATAAGCAACCCCACTCATGTCTGGAACCAGGTATTTTTGTCATGAGTCTGCCATCCTCCAAAAATTTACAGACAGATGAAGCACAGGGCAAGCTAGTCTAGCTCCATCTCATGGAGGGTAGAGCCACACTAATCATAAGCAACAAGGTGAGAGAGGGGGTGACAGAAGGGATTCTGAGTGAACTGTTTGGGGCTCCATTTGGTGATGTTTGCCAGACATTTACAGCTAGTAAAGAAGCAGGAGTCATTGAAAATGGAAAATAAAGGTGAAACTCAGCTGTGGGAGTGAAGCAGAAGTTGAAAAATATTCAGTGTAGTGGCTCACCATGATTTGGAAAAGAGTTGGTACTGAAGGGGAATGAACACAGTGAGTACTACTATATATCTTGCTAAGATGGGCTGCATTAACCTATCCTTGTGGTAGATTCCTATCAGTGGCATAGCTTATCTGCTGTTCTGTAGTGGCCAGATGGAGACCCAGCTTTACTGCCTTGATTGATGCCAGGATTGCTGAGGGGATAGAGTGCAAGCATGGAGCAGGAGCAGGGGATAGTAACAGTGGTGGTTTTTGAAGAGGAGTGTGGCAAATATTGAAGGAAAAGCAGACCAAGAAATGAAAAGTAAATCAGAAAGCAAAAGTGAAAATTGAGAGTCTCTGATGGAAGAAGGATGAAGGTAGGAAGGAAAGGTGTGGTGGATCAGTGGTTTTGAAGGAGGGTTTCCTGAAGGAAGCAATGAGGGAAGGAAGGAAGAATAGGAGGAGAGGAGGTCAGGAGAGGGAAATGAGGAGGTAGACAGTGATTGAAGGGAAGAAGATGACCAGTGGGAGGAGTAAGCCAGACCCAAAAAGAGAATGGAGATGGGAGGAACTGAGACAGAGTGGCAGGTAATTTATGCCTGAGACTAAGAGCAGCATTAACAGGGGAAGGAGAACAGAGAAGTCAGATGATGAATAGATATACATTTATAGAGAAAATATTGTTCGAAGTTTTAGATGTTAAAGCAGACCATTTGAATAGCTTTTCCTAACTGGAAATCTTGAGAATTTTCATATTGGAGCTGAGAAGGATTTTTGAAGATATATGTGGCAGTAGGGAGAGAGAATTTAAAGGGGTAAGATTTATCGCTGGAGAAAAGACAAGAGAAAGGGCAATCATTATTTGAAAGTATGTGGATATGTTTGAGATGGGTGATACAGAAAAATGGTTGGAGAATTATATATGAAAAGTTATGTATGTTGAGAAGATACATGATAAATATGGTATATGGATGGGATTATGGAGAGCTTGAATAGTAATGAGGAAGGATGAAAAAAGTCCCAGTGGTATAATTCACTTACTGTTAGTAATACAAGTAGGGCTACTCCAAGGGTTTTCAATGTATTTTGGACAGCCTAAAGTCTGTATCATGTGTGGGTAGGAAGGACACCTGGCTGCATACTGCTGGTATGCAATATGCTACAGATGTCAAAGAAAAGGGCATAGGGCAGTGGAATGCAAAGAAGTACTGAAGTGTTATTTGTGGAGAAAAGGGACACTTACAGTTCCTGGCCCTTATGTTCATGGCCCTTATCAAATAAAGCTAGAGCTATGTAGAAGAAACAGAGACAGGAAAGGGAAAGTGGGGAAGAAGAAGATGTTGAGTCAGATTATACAACAGTAGCAGAGTTGCCACAAGAAGGAAGAGTTGGGGAGGAAAAGAGTGAAATCTCAGTAGTTGAAGCAGCATACCTAGCAACAGAGGAAGGAAAAGAGGAAAGATAAGTGGAACAAGTGACTTTGAGACAAAGGAAAGAGAAGAGAAAGAGGAGAGAATGCTACTGGAAGAAGAAGGAAGTGTGGGGACAGAGCAGGAGGAAGAAGAATAGATTCAAATTGATAAAAGAAAGAAATCACACACTACGAATTTTAGGAAGAAGAAGGTAGGCAGAGAGATGGGGAGGGAGACATGTTGATGAAAAGCTTATTGGAAATAATGTGGTGTGGGACTAACAGAAAGGGTAAAGGAGAGCGAGGGAAACAGAAAGTGTGGGAGAGGGAAAAGGGGAGCCTCTCTTAATATCAAAGCAATACAACAACTAGCAAAGACTATGGGAATGTGAAGTTGGGAAGGATTAGAGCTGACAGTGTCAAGCAGCAGCATAGAAAATTTATATAAGTGGTAGAGCTGATTTAAATGAGCAAGCATGGCTTTGTGTATTGCATCTTTAAATGTCAGAAATGTGTTTTCAAGGAAGAGGTGGGTGGAAGTCAAGTAGTGGTGAATGGTTACTTGAGCAAAGTGTTCCCCATACTAACACAGGTAAGACAAGGATGCCTGCTGTCCCATCTGTCTGTTTTGTGTGTAATGGAGCCATTGGAACAGAGAATTTGTGATGATAAGCTGATAAGCAGTGTGAAGATACCAGGAGAAGTTAAATGTACATTATATATGGAAGATGTGAACATAATGGCTTAGGACAACATGTCAGTTGAGAGGGTATTGAAGCATACTGAGGACTATGGTGAAGTGTCAGGGGCAAAATTAAACAAGATGAGAAGTATGTGGATGAGAGTGGGGAATTGGGAGAATTTACAGAGTTTTGGCCTGTGCAATGGTAGAGGGTGTAATCAAGATCTTGGGAATTCCAGTGGACACTGAAGTGAAAGTAACAAAGGTGTGGGAGAAGTTAGAGGTAAGATTGAGACAGATCTTGGGAATGTGGAGTGATAGAACATTATCTTTCATGGGTAAAGTGGCTACAATGAAAACGGTACTCTTGCCAATCATGGGAGTACGGTATCATGGCAGCAGATAAGGAGGCTACAGTGGCAGATATGCTTTTTGCAAGAGGAAGTAAAAGAGAAAGGGTAGTCAGAGTGAAGCTATACAAAGCCAGGGAATTAGGAGGTTTGGGAATGCCAGATTTGGAAAGCTTTGTGTATACTTACTTTATAGGTATGTTCTGTAAAGAGGTAATGGAGGGGGTAGGGAAGACTGCATGCTTCTGCCATTACCAGGCAGAAAGAACACTAAGATGATGAGGCATGTACGGGAGAGATTGGAAAATACCATGGGAGTGGCAGCCACTGGCCCACTATGCAAAGATGGAGAGTTTCTTAGAGGTAAATAAATTAGAGGAAGTGGGATTAGAGTGCTTGAAAGACTGTAAGAAGGGGATTAATATAAGAAAGAAAGACACAATTACAATAGTTGGGGATTTGGTGGAAGGAACGGTGGCAAATGTGAGGAAAGAAGTGACAGATAATAGATATAAAGGAGAATGTACAGCTATCATGTGGATGATGATACAGAATATTCTTCCTGTGAAGGGCATTCAGCATAAATGGGGTTTGATAAGATCAGCAGCATGCCCAAGAGAGGGATGTGCACATGAAGAATCTGTATCTCATATATTTTGGGACTTCCCTTTTGTGCAAGGGGTATGAGAGGGGGTGCATTGTTTTCTGCGGGCAATCAATATGAACTGTGGCTTAACATACGAAATTGTGTTGTATGGGTTAATGCTCAAAGGACTGCAGACACAGAGACTGAGAACCATACTACTTTGTACAACAGTAGCGATATGGAAGGTGACTGTTGGTCAATGCGACTGACTTTCACTAGAAGAGAATGTTTGAAGTTTGCCATATACGAACTGAAATACCACATGGATCAAAATGTGGACAAGATGGGAAAGAATAGAAATGGAGGAAAGAAGAATGACAGTGTTTCTTCAAAAAGGACAAAGGGACAGATTGCAAGTTGTTTTTTCCTCCTGGTCTGGGGTTGGTTCATGAGAGGTTAGCGTGTTAATGGTGGAAAGGGTTTATTAAGAACAAGGTTTTGTTGTAAAAGAGGTTGTCAAATTTTGTGTTAAAGTAATTTATTTTAGTTATTTTGTAATAATAATAATACTAATAATACTACTAATAAAGGTATCCATCAACATTTTTGGCACTATGGGAGGGTGTTAGAGCTTGCTCTGGCCTTTCCAAGTGCTGGCCTAGTATTACAGTATATCTAGGCCCAGTGCCAGCCTGGTATTGCAGTACCTCCAGGTCCAGTGCTTATTCACTCCTCAGGGAGCAGCTATCTGCTTTTTTTAAGCTCCCCACCCCCGACATAAAAAGTTCAGTATGTCTGCCCAATATGAGCCATGTGTTTTACAGTCATGCTTAACGTTGTGTGCATATAATCAACTACATAGTTGGTTTTCATTACTGGGCACATGCTATTTTGGACAGAAGTTTAATGATAGACAAGCTATTTAATGAGGTTTCATTGTGTGCAAATGTAAGATGAGCTTTTTTTCCCATGCTGATTGAGGAAAAAATGCCATCTTAGATTTGGGTATATATGGCATCTTTTGGCCTGAATGTGCAGAGAAACGATTCACTATATTGAGTAGCTTAAATTAAAATCATACACAACATCTAAATAAAGCAAAGTGGTAGGCGGCCGTAAGGGGCAAGGCAAAATAAACAGCATAGTGATGGACATGATAAGATAAGTAGGTAAAATGGGGAGGAAAAATCCTTTTGAAGTTTTTGTCAGAAAACAGCCTTTTTGTTCCAAGCCAAAACTTTTGGCAAAAGACTATCCTTTCAATAAATAGTTTGTTCTTTGATGAAAAAAAACAGGGGAAAACATTCTTCAGATATTCATAAAAATACCCAGAACAAATCTGCTATTTGTGCATGAAAAGCTCAGATCAGCTCTGCAAGAAAGAGAAAGAGAAGGGTTTTGCTACTCTAAATTATATAAAATAAATATTCTGTTATATCTTTAAGGAATGTAGTAGTAAATAAATGCTTTACTTCTTTACTGATGAATGTTCTTATATTTGTTTTCTCACTAGCCCTTAATACTCAAGGTGCCTGCTTTTTCTTTTATATTAATTTGACCATCTCTACTGGTTTCCTTATAGTTAGTCCTGATTTACTAAAGTGAGGTGTAAGTGAGGGAGGAATCACTTGGATGAATCACTGTTTCATCGTTATTGTTTTATATGTATTATTATATATACATATGTTATACCACATATACTAAGTTGTATGAATCTGGCCTTCTTTGTTTGTTTTTAGTCCTGCCACTGGGCTCCCTTGACTCTGCTGATCCACTTTATTTTGCACCCGTGCCATCTTGGATTAGTAATACATGCTGTGACAGAAAAAGTCAGATTCTATAAACATTTGCTACCTGAAGCTGTGTGCTAGATGTTCAGACTGCTTTCCAGACTTGGTACACAAAAAAGTTCCATTGAAATGAATAGGTCTATTCATATGTGAGTAGGAGA
>NW_005842550.1:571456-584791 GCF_000455745.1 Alligator sinensis
AGAGCTGTGCAAACCCTTAAAAGAGCTCTCAGTCCATTTATATATCTTCCTACAATACTCATCAGTTTTATTTATACACAGCAAACTTTGCTATTCTAATTGTTACAGTACTTTGGCCCTTTGTTGTTTCCCTTTCATGTTTTTAGGCCCCATCAAGGTTTCTTTTTAAGTGTGTCCCTTACTGAAACAAAGTGCACTGTCAGCACACTATAAGAAAAGTTTTAAAAACAGTTCCAGTTTTCTAAACCTTTATGTGCACGAGGAATTTTACTCAAAAGTAAATGAAACTAACGTGTAATCGCACTGAGATGAAGTGTTATTGGTGAGTAATTTGCCACTAAGTCCCAGTTAAATCTTAAAACAGCAAACTTTGCCATTAAAACCACCTAAATAGATATACAGTTTTGAGGCCTGATCTACGTATTTCAGTTTTTTGCAAATCTGTTTCTTCTTAAGTGCAGGAAACCAGAGCAATTGGAGTATCTCACTATAACTGTAGATGTATGAGTTTTGAACCTTACTCCAGACTCCTGCCTAATGCCACCCCAAACCAACAGAGCTATAAATGTGTACATGGTCATTTAGGTTGAAGAGTCAAAGGCAGTTAGATATAACAGTAGTCACACATTAGATACACGATTCCTTTTTGGTATTAATCATAGTAGACCAGTGGGCCATTAGACATCTGTATTACCAAACAGGGACTACAACTGTGGGAGAGAAGGTATGTACAAATATTGTAAAGAACATATGACCCCATGGCCTTTTAACTCCTATTCTTGATAATATTTGGGATTTATCCAACTCCCATAAATAGTACAACATAAAAATGGATAATAGACATTAAAAGTGGTGCCCAACATTTGTACTGGTAGGTTTCTGTCATTGGAGGTGATTTAGGAGTGCCCATAATGTGCCGAACAGGAGTTTATCCTGTTTAGTAATATTTATGCCTAGATTCTTTGATGTCTACACCTCTCAACATAACAAAGTTCGCATGTGGATATAATCTGAGAGAAAGGATCAAAATGATTAACTTAAAAAATGCTGTCTGAGTTAATCTTTCCATGTGCATTACTCTTTCTGTGCATTAATCTTTTTTTTTCCAGTGTAAATAATTATCAGTAATAAAATTAAGAGGAATTTGCATTTGTGTGTAATATTGATTTCTTGTGACAAATGAGTATCATACCTCAGTGCAAGGGGTACTGAGAGGCATACTCATGTGAGGTTTCATCTACTTTGGTATAGTTCTTATATTTTATGAGTCAGATTTCTTGTATTGCTGTTCAATATTAATCATTTCCACATTACAATTCTGAATACAGTTTTCTTTTTCTAGTAAGTTTGAAAACCCTCAAAGTTTGAAAACCCTCAAAGTAATAGTTCAAAGCAGGCCAATGCAGGGAGCACATCTTCTGGGTGATAGCTGTCCAGATGGCAGGGGCACCCATTCTGGATCTGGCAAGGGCTCAGCCTTGTGGCCGCAGATCCAAGGGGGCAGATACTGTTGCAGGTGGCAGCAGGTCACAGCCAGGCAGCAGCCCCCACTGCCAGACTGCTTCAGTGGGCAGAGGGGGTAGGGGTCACTGCAGGTTAGGGCTGCTTCAGCAGTCCAGCTGGCACAAGGGGTAGTGTTCCCAGATACCAAATGGCTGGGCCTCAGAAGCTCCTGTCTATTTGTGTCATCCAATTATTGTGGGTCCTAAGGCCCGCCCAGCTAACTAGTAGCTCCTACTGTATGGGGCCAATGGGTGAATGACACACCAAATTTCTGGGGACAACAAAGGCAAAAAACAGAACAGGAGTGATGTGAGGGTCAAAATGCTAATATGAGTGCTCTTGAGGGGGATACCAAGCAAAGCCCCCCGGGCCATGCCCACCAGTCTTCAGAGATATCTAAGGAGCCAGTGGACACCCCCCAGTGGTGCTCTGCTTGGAAACATCTGCAGACCTCTGAGAGCAATATGGCCCCACAGTCCTCAGGCACCTTCTGAGCCAGAGCCTCCTTCCTGGTCACTTGGCCAGGGCCAGGGCCAGGGCCAGGTGGAGGTTGACCAGGAGGTCCAGGGACTTGGGAGGGGTTGTGAATGTGGTATCCAAAAATAAAAAACTGGGGGGTAAAATTAATCCATAACCTCAGGAGGAGTTTCTGGAGGTGGAGGTGAAGGGGCTGCAGCCTGACACACTTGAGTATCATGTGCACCAGGGTCTCCATCTGCCCACAGAAGGGGCAGTGCACCAGGGTGTTGACAAAATTTGCCACATACACACCCGTGGTGATGGCTCCATCGAGGAACCACCAGATGCAGTCTCCAGTGGTTTGTGGGATGAGGGTGCCCAAGCTATGCCCTCACTGAGCAGGTCCCACCACTTGGTGTCTGGGCGGGATGCAGCGCACAAGTGTGTAGAGGTGGTGGTGATGGACAGTGGAAAAGTGGACTGGTTTGGTGTCCTCCAGCTAGCTCAGGTGGTGGAGCAGGGATCACTGCAAGTCCAGGCGAGGTGTTGGCCCCATGACAAACTCTGATCAGCTGGAAGACATGTAGGGGGGTGGGGACTGCCATCATGCAGAACTTTGTTGACAAAGCAAAGGGTGTCAGGAGGTAAGGCAGATTTCACCTGCTGGACTAGGCAGCAGGTTGCAAACATTGTGGGTAAACCCAAGTGCCAAACCAGTGCAGTGGGGTCTACCCACACCTGCCTATCATAACCCAGGAGGTCTCCAATATGGATGACATCACCCAGAGCCAGCCTCTGTTGCAACCGGGGCACCACCACCATTGGCACCTCCAGCTGGGGTTTCCAGAGGAGGGGCTCAATGAGCAGATCAGTGCCCTGGGTGAGTGTTGCAGGAGACCTGGAGGTGGAGAACAGCCTCCAGGCCTGGAGGAGGTCCTGGTAGAATTCTGGCAATCCTTGCAGGTCCTGCAGGGAGAAGCCCCACAGGCTGAGGAGCTGCTAGTCATAACTGAGCCCCCAGAAGTGGCAGAGGAAGGAGTACCCCTGGTGGCCCCAAGCCACACAGCTACTGACACCATATAGCAGTCACTGAAGGGCCTGAAGGCAGAACATCAGGACATGGCTGCACAGGCAAAACAGACCCAGGCTGTCCTCCTACAAGGGGAGGCTCAGGACCTCATTAGTGACCCAGTGCCATTCTGACTAAAAAGCTCCAGTGCCCATCTCTGGAGTCCAGCCAGGACCTTGGGGGGAACTGGCATGGTGTGGAAGCAGTGCCAGAGCAGGGACAGGACCAGCTGGTTCAACAGCAGCACTCTCCTATGCAGGGAGAAACAACACAGCAGTCCCAACCATGCCTGGAGCTGCTCCACTACCCTTGCCTCCAGCTGGTGCCAGTTCTCTGGTGGGGAGGGGTCTGTGAGGGACAGGTAGACCCCCAGGTAGAGCAGTGAGCCTGCGCTCCAGCAGATCACTCAGAGCATGGGGGGTGGGGGAGCCCACCTGCCACCCTTCACCCACCATCAGGCCAGAGCTCTTGACCCAGTTCACTCAGGCAGAGGAGGCCACAGAGTACAATACCTGGCTGGCCTCCACTGTCTATTGGTCCATTCAATTACCATAGGCTCTAAACCTCCTAAACAGGGAGGGGAGAAAAGGGTGTGCTTGGGTATGCTAGTAGCCTTTTTTCATGGGGGCTAATGGATGAATGGAACAACTTAAATCTTGGGACAACAAAGGCAAAAACAGGATAGGAGTGATGTGAGGGTCAAAGGTACAAAATGTGAAAATAACTGCTCCTGAGGTGGATACCAAGCAGAGCCCCCTGGGCTGCACCCACTGGTCCTCAAAGGCATCCAAAGAGCCAGTGGACATGGGCTAGTGGTGGTTCACTCAGAGCCATGTGCAGACCAGTGATAAGTGGTCCCACAGTCCTCAGGCACCTTCCCAGCCAGAGCCTCCTTCCTAGTCATGTACAGGACCCACTTGGCCAAGGCCAGGAGGAGGTTGGTCCACTATCCTTGCCTCTGGTGGGTGCCAGCTCTGTGGTGGGGAGGGGTCTTTGGGGGACAAGTAGACCCCAGGTAGAGCAGCAAGCCCACTCTCCAGCAGATCCCATGGTGCATGGTTGCAAGTGAGCCCACCTGCCAGCCATCACCCACCATCAGGCCAAAGCTCTTGACCCAGCTGACCCAGGCAGAGGAGGCTGCCGAGTACAATGCCTGGCAGGCCTCCACCCACACCAGGTTGCCCAGGTCCTGAACCATGAGCAGTAAGTTGTCGGCATACACTGACAGGGCTAGCCACACTGACAGCTCCCAGAACACAAACCCCACCACCTGTCTCTGCAGGAGGACAAGGAAGGGCTCCAGGACCAAGGCATACAGCTGGCCTGACAGTGGGCAGCATTGATGCACCCCTTGCCTGAAGGGGATGGACTCTGTCAGGGTCCAGTTGAGCTTGACCAAACACTCTGCAGAAATGTACAACACCTGGAGAGCCAGACAAAGAGTTTTTCTACCCAGGCATCTAAGCTGAGGTCACCTGGAGCCTCACAACTCCACTGCAACCAGCAAGCCTCAGGCCTGTCAAAGACATGATGTGTCTGGGCTTTCCCCAGCTAGAATTGTGTGCATGTGTGTGGTGGCTGGAGGTTATGGCACCTTTCACTAGGTGGATCCTTGGTTATGGCATTTCCTGGGGCTGCTGCGCCACTGGCAGTCCCACCAGGCCTCTTGACCCTGGCAGAGTGCAGTTTTAGTGGTCATGCCCAGGACCTGGGGCCTCTTCCTTTCCCATAGCGTTCCCTATAACCTCCAAGTCCATTCTGCCATGGAAGCTCCGCAGGAACATGTTCTTCTCCTGCTGTCTGGGGATGCAGTGAGTGTCGCCTCCAGCTCTGAGAGAAGGGCATTACATGATTTTAAAAAATGAAAAAAGGAAATAGGTGTGGACAGACTGAGGAGGATGGCACTCACTCTGTCTGCACCTGGAGCTTGGGGAACCCCAGCAGTGGGAGGTTCACCTTGAGGAACACCAGCTGCTCCACCAAACCTGGATCCAAGGAGGTGCGATGCGGTGCTACTACATCACCAGCAATGCTGAACACCCTCTTGCTTGGAACACTGTTCATTGGACAGGACAGGTGGACAACAGAGGCACTTATGAAATCCATGCATGTCAAGCAACAGTCCATGGATGGCCTCATGTCTGTACTGACTTTGCAGACCAAGAGCATCCTTGGTGCTTTGTGTGTCATCACACAACATAATAGTTCAGTCAGACCATCTACAGACCCCTGGGAATACATGGGCTGGATCCAGACGTGCAAAAATGTTCAGTTTTTGGTGCTGTAAACCTCTTTGTGCTGCCATAAACCTCTTTTCAGTGCTACAAACTTTACACGTTACATATAAAACCATGCCCAGCACTGCTAATTAGCAGCACTGGGGCAAAATTTGCTACCAGGATTTCCTGGTAGCAAAAGAAAACAAAACAAACAAAAAAAACTGAAAAAGAAAAGCAGCAGAAAACATGCCTAATTACCAAGTGCCAGGACAAAAATGCAGGTCAGGGAGCAGGCAGCCCAGGGTTCCTTGCTCTCCCATCTTCATGCACTGCACAGCCCCTGCACTGAGACTCCCTGCACCCCATCCAGGTGCTCCCCACCTGGCTAGGGGCCAGTGTGCCTTGAGATGGGGCAGCAGGCAGCCCTGAGCTGGTTGGTCTCCTGTTTCCACATGCCTCAGCTGGGAGTGGGGGGTGGAGGGCTCCACTGCACAGCCCCCACACTGAGGCACATGGAACCCCTGTCTTATGGCACACTGCACCTCAGCCAGTCTCAGAGCCCCAGTTGGCTAGCCTCACACTGAGGCATCTTGCCCCATCAGCCCCCACTGCAGCACATGGAGCAGCAGGACAATGTGTCCCACTGCGAAGTGCACAGACAGATGGCATACATTGCAGCACAAAGTAGCAGCACAAATTTGTGCTGCTACTATTTGTCCTGCTGCAAATGCATACCCCTGCTCATGTGGACATGGTCATTCTGCTATTGGGGTTCCTATTTCCATGGGGCTCCCTCCCCCTGCAGCTGAGGTGGAAGTAAGCGATCCCTAGCTGTCAGCCATGTGAATTCCACGGTTGGACCCAATATCTAAAAGTCATGATCATGGGTTGTTTATAGCCCCTTGCATCAGTGGCAATGAATAGGGGGTGCATGTGCACCCACTGAGAACTCTGTTGCACCCCCTGACAGGCCATGCTCCCTGCTTAGGTGACAGGCAGGGGTGGGGGCAGGTGGGAGCACTGGTGCCCCCGTGTGAGCACCGGCCGAGGAGTGGGGGTGCCAGGTGAAGTGCCACTGGCACTTCTGGAAGCTCTGCGGCCACTTCTAGGAGCACAGTGGCCACTTACTGGGTGGCGCGATTGGCCACAGTGGGACCCATCCCCCAGTTGGTGAGATTGGTCGCAGCGGGACAAGCCCCCGCTCTGGTTGCTGACTGGTCACTGGGGGGGCCACATGCTCCCCTTGACTGAGGTGGCACCAGTCACCCATGCCTTGCATAGTTTCAGGTAGCAACACCACCCAGGAAAGTGTGTGGTGAGACCATGCTGGATCTGCACCATGCTCACAATTACAGAACAGTGCCAGCTGGTTGGCATATGTTTTCAGGGGAAAGAAAAGCATTAGGAGGGAAAAAAATTAGAAGCAGTTTGTCTCCCCTGGCCCAAGCACACCCTTTTCTCCCCTCCCTATGTTTAGGAGTCTGGTTCAACAGCTCACCTTTACCAAAGAATGCAGCTTCAACAGGAGCGGCTTGCCCTGTCCCAGCCTAAGCTCTCCCTATATTTCCTCCTTGTGACAGGAGGCCAGTCCAGCAGCTGGCAGTTACCAAAAAAGTATCTTCATCAGGAGCAGTTTGCCTGGTTCAGTCCACACACACTTTCTTTCCTTTTCCTGTGCCTGGGATGCCAGCTCAGCAGCCAGGGGTCTCCCCTACCCCCTCCCAATCCCCATGGCCACAAGATAGTCTGCACAGAGCCATAAAAGGTTGACACAAGCATCTTCTGTTGGCACAGGCCTACTCAGCATGTCTACCATGCCCAGTGCCTCCTTCCAACACCCTCACCAACAAGTTGTGTTCACAATATTTAACCATGAACCATAGGCGATCTCTCTATGTGGCACTATGCCAAACATCAGCCCAGACTCTGATAAAATGGTCTGTCAGTGCATTTGCATATACACTACTAGGCAATTGGCTTGTGTATGACAATCTGTGGGCATGGTGCTGTAGCTGATGGGGGCTGTTACATTTTGACTCATCATTGGTTGGGAAGGGCCTCCCCCTAGGTCAGGGGTTTTCAACCATTTTAAACAAGTGTATCCCTTCTGCTTCAAAGTTTCAGTTCATGTACCCCTTTATATTTTTCTCTTTTTTTTAAGAGGAGGGGGAGGGGAGGGCAGATCTTCCTCAATATGCCTCCCACCCAGCCAATTGTATACTGCCTGTCACCAGCCCATGGAGCTGCACATGTGACCAGCTGTGAGAAAGTGGCATGGGGCACGGCAATGGTGGTGGTGCAGGGAAGTGACCATGGTGGTGGTGGTGGTGGCAGTGGCAGCTGCTGCATCCAAGCCCCCCATTCTGTCTATCTGGATGGGTGGTGCATGTGCGGCCAGCAGCAAGGCACCGCTGCCCTCGCTCCTCCCCAGCCCTGCTTCTGGGAGCAGGCACAGAGAGTGAGTTGGGGGGGGGGGGGGGGGGGGGGGGGGGGGGGGGGGGGTAGAGAGGTCCTGCAGTGTACCACGTGGGGCTAGCAGCACCTGGCATGCTCCTCCCCCTTACTCTCTCGTGGGTAAGAAGCAAAATATGGAAACGTGCTGAGGGAGACACCGCTGCCATGCCCTGGGCACACGTACCCCTGGTTGACAACCCGTGAGTTAGGGAAGAATAGAGCTCCTAAATATCCTGTTATAATGCACGTTGACTGACCAGCCAGCATTTTTATGTGTGACATGATGAGCATGGTCCATGGGTACCTGCATTAAAACTAAGAAAAAGCCTTTGCAGTTCATGAAGTCATGGCCATGGTGTGCACAGGAATGGAAGGAAAAGTGTGTGCCATTGATAGATCCAATGCAGTTGGGTAATCCCAGGATGGCAATGACAGGAAAGTTTGCAAATATTACAGTACGATCAATTCAAGCAACTGGAGGGCAGCCCAGCGATAGGAACTTCATGCACAATCAGAACATGCTCTTACACTAAGGACTTGAGTTTTTATGAGGCTACACCTATGACTAAAGATATGAAGTCCACTATTTCATCAGAATACATGAGATAAAATTTTAGCTGGAAATAGTCCCATTGACATCAGAGGGACTCAGATCTTATCCATGTTGTCTCCATGTTTCACACAAGTTTCCTTTAATTTTTATCCTTTGAGTATAATTGATTTAATTATTGCTACTTGACAACAGGAATATTAGAATATTAGTTATACTGTTGTGGGATTCTATTTTTAAAATCCATTTCAGTAAATTATATATTGATTTAAGTGCCTTAATGTGTGTGAAACATACAATCTGATCTTATAAGAATAGTTTCTACCTACTACCTATTTCTTGGAGCACATATTTTTATTAATAAGTAATGTGAGGCTAAGCGCTAAATAAATTCCTAGAAGTTCTTCCAAGTTCTTCAACAAAATGTGGGTATGAATTGCATACATGCTATGTAACTTTAACAGGCTTTTAAATTAAGTTCTTTAAAAAAAATAAATCTGCTTCTCTCTCTCCGTCCTTTCTATGTCTCTTGAGTTAAGATCTGCCCAGGAAAAGCAGTTCTGCATAATAGAATTGTGTAAAATTAAGAAGTCGTAATATATTTTCCATGAGTGATGAGTAGATGTAAAAGAAACTTGTCTTGTTTGGATAAAAGAGAAATATATATGAAGTGCTGGGCAGATAAGAGGTATAATATAATTTACATTCATTAAGAATTGTAATTCTTTAGTTATATGCAATGTGCTTAAAGAGCCTTAAAAATGTCTGCCTGACTTAATACAGTGTATGAGGCAAAACAATATGTTACTAATTTGAAAGGTCGCAAGAATAAGGCAAAAACTAGACAGCTGTATTAGGCACTATGATGAAATTACTAGTAAACAATGCAATTTAAAAACTCTAAATTTATAAACAAAATGCTTAATGATTTATTGATAATATAGGCCCCCAATTCAGTTAGCTTCATAGATTTAATCCATAAATGGTCCCATTTAATATAATGCCACTATTCACATACTTAAGTTATATGCTTCTTGAGTCAGGGGTGACCAATCTGTGGCATGAGTGCCACAAGTGGCACAGGCAGCCTCTGTGTATGGCACATAAAATGTCAGGGAGGGGACAGGCAGCACAATAGCAGATAGGGCAGGAAGCAGCAGGCAGAGCAGCAGATCAGGCAGGGATCATAGACAGGAAGTAGAAAACAGATCAAGAGATAGGGCAGGGAGCACACTGTAGGGAGCAGAAATAAAAGCAGAAGATTGGCAGAAGAAGGGGATCAGTGGTGTTGGGCACTTGTACATATGATGCAAGTTTAGTCCCTTAAATTGAAATGGTGGGTTTTAAATTGCAATGATTAAAAACCCCTATTTCAATTTAGGGACTTCCATCACTGTTACAGCAAGCAGCCTGATCCTTTTTAGTTCCTGCAGAGCCTGCCCATATCTCCCATGGCCAGGGGGCAAGCTGCCGGCAGGCCACACTCCTTCCCTCCATGGTGGTGGTGCACCCTGTAGTTGCCCAGGTGGGCTGCCAACAGGCTAGATACTGCCCTAGCTCAGGCTCAGGGAGGACTTGGATCAGGCTGGGTGCTGCAGTTGCTCACTAGCCACCCACTCAGGCAGCTCCAGGGGGCACCGCTAACGCAGAGGGAAGGACAGGGGACCCCTGCAGCTCAGTGCCTATTGGTAGCTGACTCCCCAGCCATGGGAGAGGTGGGCAAGCTGTGTGGAAAAACAAAGGTTTGGCCCCACACCAATTTTATTTTTTTCTAGTGGAGCCTGCCTGTGCAAGCTGCTGGCAGGCCACACAGCCCCTATGTGGTGGGGGAGCCTGGCCTGCCCAGGCCTTTCCTCCATGGTGGCAGTGCACCCTGGGGCCACCATGGCAGGGTGCTGGCAAGCCAGGGGCTGTCCTAGCTCAGAGACAGTGCCAACTCTTCCCCAAGCCCACCTTCTGGACGCCTGCAGGATGCTGCTCTCCAGGCAGGCTCGGGGAAGAATTACATTCAGCAGAGTGCTGTCTCCAAGCTGGGGCAGCCCCCAGCTCACTAGCATCCCATCTGAGTGGCCTTGGGAAGCACTGCTGCCACACAGGGAAGGACCAGGTCCCCCTGCTGCTCAAGAGCTGTGTGGCCTGCTGGTAGCTCGCATGGGCAGGATCTGCCAGAAAAAAAAAAAAAGCAGCAAGGGGCCCAATATTTTTTTTTTTTCATGGAGCCTACCCACCTCTCCCATGGTTGTGGGGGGTAAGCTTCCAGTGGGCCATGAGCTGCGGGGGGCCCTCATCCTTCCCTCTGTGATGGTGGTGACCCCCAGAGTGCACCCTACCCAATCCAACTCTTCCCCAAGCCCTAGCTGGGGCAGCATCCAGCCTGCTAGCACCTCACTTGTGTGGCCCCAGAGGGCACTGCCGCTGTGGAGTAAAGGACTGGGGCCTGATGCAGCTCATACCCCAGCAGTGGGAACTGCTGGTAGGCAAAATGGGGAAAAAAAGGATCAGGCACCTCACTGACTCTGCCTTCAGCCCGCCTATCCTCCACTGGAGGTGGGGGGAGGAGATGTCAAAAGGCTGCAACATTACAAATAGCTATGTTGCAAACTAAACTACATGGGGATGTGGTTTAGTATGCAATGTAACAAACTAATTTAAATAATAAAAGTCTCCACATGTGTGCAGCATGACACAGGTAAACCGCAAAAACTGGCAAACTTTGTCATGTGTACAAGTGCCCATTATTATTATTGTGGTAATATATGTAAGCCTCTGGTAAATTATATCCTCATTGTGCTAAGTGCCTTGAAAACCCTTATAAGCCTATAATATGCAAGTGATACCACTGTGAAGTAGGAAAACTAAAAAGCAAAGGAAACAAGAAAATGTTTAGTCATAGCATCTTGCTTCAAAGTGATGATGACAGTATATTTACTTCAAGTTATCATTATATCAAGGGTTGGGGGAGATGGTAAAAAAAAGCAAAATATAATTTTGCATGGTGGGTGTGAGTTGCTTAATGTTGTCCTTCCTCTACCAAAAATGGTACTTTGCCAGGTTAAATTCCAGTCTTCCATGGCAATGCTTTCTTTTTTTTGTAAGTAGCTTAAAAACACAACTAGCAAATGCGAACACATTTGTAAAATGTATTTTACATTTGAGCAGAATCCTCTTAACTGCAGAGAACAGAAGGCTGATTTTAAAAGTCTGTTTCCACTCAAGGATTCCAACCTTTCATTTTGCAAAGCCTTCTGGGAATACTTTTTGCCTGGTGTGCATTCCAGTAGCTTTTTTATTTCCTGTAGCTGTGTCAAACGCAGTAATAGCAAGTTTAAAGAATGGAACAGGTTACCTTATAATATATATACCATATGGCTTTGCAGCCTCCATTCTTCATTTGTTTGGAAATGATTGCAGAGGATAATAGTGACTCTGTTCACTAATTGCTGTCCCATGTGCAAGGTCCATATAGATGATGTGGATAAATCCATGAAGAATTTATGCTTTCTTTTCAAAATGTATTAAAGATCATTATATGATCAAAGTAGCTTATTTGCAAATATTTAGAACATTCTGGCTCAAACAGCAATGCCTTTTGGATAAGCATCAACTCCATACAGTATGTATGTGCTTTGAATTATTTATTGCTTGTGTTTTTAAATCTGCTTTGCTGGAGAAAAAAAAATGTCATATTTTGCTTTCACTGTTTTTTCTGCAGTGTACAGAGCTCCACAGTTTGACTATCTAAACTGACTCAGAAAGAAACATTGACAAGCTGGTCATTTACAGAAGAAGTAGCACATTTTGTTCACTATTGATTTGGAAGCATGTCTGTATAATGTGCTTCTCCTGGATCCATGATATGTATTATCTGCAAGCACTATTAGAACGTTGCATTACATGGAGTTTTTAGAAAACAGAGCAAAATGATAACAACTTTTCTAAATTATTACAGGATCCACTGTTGTCATATAAAGTAATCTCTGATTGATCATAAACCATTGCATTTATTTTTTATGACATAACTGTATAGAATATCCAGTAATATAATGTATGGTTTAAAAGGCTTATGTGTACCACGAGAGCCTAAGTGTTCCCTCTTAAAGTGGATTTTTATTTATTCTTCTCTTTAAAAAGTTTTTTTTTCTTCCAGTGTATGATATAAGTTATGTTGGAGTATCACTTTTTGCAGTACGTAGTGTGCATTTTTGAGTTTTTGGCTCTCCAGAGAGTTTTTCTTACAGCTGAAGTTGGGGAGCAGCAGAGAAGAAATTTTAGCATGTTTCAAGTTCTGTACAGCATAATTGCAGAAGAAACATTCACAGTGCAGAAGGGAAGGACCAAATAAGAGACAACACTTAGGAGAGTTTTTATTGAGAAACTTAAATAGAGAAAAGAGGCTGAGTAGCTAAGAAGGAAAATGTGTGGAACAACCCTGTGTTTATTAATTTATTTTAAAAGTTGGCAGGGCTAAAAAGAGAGTTTGGTGGTCCTAAGGAAGTAGTTGGGATGGGGGAGGGCAGTTGTTAAGAGTTCTGGGTGAAGAATATTTTGGGGTTTTGTTTTTTTTTTTAATTGAATTCTAGAGCATGGAGAATAAAGTTCAGAGATGGCACCATGAAAATAAACAAAATCTTACATTTATAACACATCTTTAATTCAGACAAACTGCCAAAAAAAATCTACAACTGCTGAAGTGTAGCTCTGGGAAAGAACAAGGCAGCCTTTTAAGGCCAATACAGCATTAACCAGCGAGGGTGGGAAACTATGTATCCGGATGTTGGTGGGAGGAGGTGAAATGATTCGATGGCTACATAGATCCACACTTGTTAACTGTACCACACTCTCTGGCACGGATTTCACAGTCATGATGCTTAAGCTAAACTGTTCTATCTTCTTCAAAAATGTAACCTCTTAGTGTTTAAATCAAAGAAGAAAATCAGTGAGTTATGTTTTTTAGTCTTCTTGTATGGTACTCACTAGACAGTGACATGATCAATAGACTAATATTTCAAGCAAGAGAAGTACCCATTTAATAGGCTGGCTTTTTCCTGGGCGTCAATTGTCAATTGTCCCATCTGGTTCAG
>NW_005842550.1:584822-590266 GCF_000455745.1 Alligator sinensis
CGGCTCCCCACATATCTGAAAAAGGACTTTTTATTGTCCTTGATACTAGAAGCTAGTTAGAGTTCAGTTGTTGCTTTGGCTTTCCTGGTTTGCTCCCTGCAGGACCAGACCAGTGCAGAATATTCCTCCTTGAAGGTGAATCCCATCCTCTATCCTTTGTAGGCCTTTCTTTTTAGCCTCAGGAGGTCTGCTAGATCCCTGGAGAGCCAGGGGGGCTGCTGTGCCTTCTTGCTGCCTTTCCTCCGAGATGGAATAGAATTAGTTTGTGCATTGATGATCGATCCCTTGAGGAGCAACCACTCTTCCTGGACTCCCCTCCCCCTGGGGTCATGGTCCCTTAGGGCCTCACTGACAAGCCTCCTGAGCTTGTCAAGGACTTCAGTGTTGCTGACTGATTTGCCAGCTTTACAGCAGATGGTGAAGGTGATCAGCTCATGGTCGCTGTCACCCAGCTTCCCATCGATCACTAGGTCGCCGATTAGGTCATCCCCAGTAGCCAGTACAGGTCGAGCAGCGTTTTACCTCTCGTTGGCCCGTAGACTTCTTGAGTCAGGTAGGGGTCATCCACACACGATAGGAAGCTTTGCGACCACTCAGATTTTGCTGAGTGATCCTCCCACAAGATGTCTGGGTAACTGAAGTCACCCATTTGAAGTATTAGCCCTTACAATCTAACTAGTAGTGTATCTGTGTGCTCCTGTAGCATATAAATTGCATGCTAGGATGATATAGTTTGGCTGGGATGATATAACTGCATCTGCTTCTGCTTTTAGCAAGGGGCTGGACTAGATGACCTCCTGAGGTCCCTTCCAACCCTATTTTTCTATGATTTTTTTTTCTATGATTCTAAGACAAGATCATGTTTATATTTTTATTATAATTTTATTGTAATGATTCCTAAAATACCCCAAAATATGGTAGGCATTATGCATAGAATGATATTAAAGGTTTCTTGCCTAAAGAATTTGCAATTCATATAGGTAACCCAGAGAAAAGAGGGGGAAGGAAAAAGATAAAACAATGTGTTTTAGGGGTCCCCTCCCCCCCAATCTAATTACATTTTTCCTGTTGTTTTAACATGTTCCCAACTTTGACCAATGGGCCAATCTCTAAGAGCCTATTACATTTTTCACGTCACAATTCAATTCTTATTTTTACTCTGGGGGGTTGTCCTGTCTTGTCTTGAATGGACAAGATAAAAAAATGTGGTCTGAATATTAGTTGGTGTAGCTACACATGCACTGAACTGCACAGTAGGTTAATTTGCTGCAGTGTAACGCATCACAGTCTTCATGCATGGTACTATTAGACCACAGCAAATTAATTTTTATTGCTGTAAGATCGTATTGTCTTAACAGGGGCAGTACTATCTTAACAGAGGTGAAAATAACTGTGCCTAAATGTACATGTAAAGGCTGACCTGGGTGTATGTTGCACCTGGTCAGCCCAGGAAGGTGGAGGCCAGACCCCTGGCTGCCTGCCACCTAGGCGCTGTAAGATCGTATTGTCTTAACAGGGGCAGTACTATCTTAACAGAGGTGAAAATAACTGTGCCTAAATGTACATGTAAAGGCTGACCTGGGTGTATGTTGCACCTGGTCAGCCCAGGCAGGTGGAGGCCAGACCCCTGCCTGCCTGCAACCTAGCCACAGGGCTTCTCATGCTGGAGCACTCTTGTGCCCCAGCCAGCCTCTCTATCACACAATGCTGCCTCTCGGAGCCTGGGGTTCACCCCCTGAGCCTCCAGCCAGCCCAAGACCTTTCCCCCTGCAGCTCAAACTGCTTCAGTCCTTGACACAGCATCTGTGCCCTGGACTGAAGCAGTCTGAGCATCTACATATACCTTTAAGGCACCATGATAAACTCTGGTGTAAACTGCAATGGAGTTTATCACATCACTTTAATGACACGCATAGATGCACTCAGTTTGTTCTTTTTTGCTTTTTTCCTCCACATTGTTTACCACAGCAGTATTTGTTTCCTATCCCTCTATCCTTCTTAGTAACATAGAAACACAGAAAAAATAAGACAATAGTAAAATGGTAATACATTTGAATAAAATTACAGAGAACGGTTGCCATACTAATGATAACTGGAAAGGCCAGATTAAAACAGCCGGTCTGAAGGTGCAGGTGAAGCAGGTTAGCAAATGGGAAATTGGGGCATGGGAAACCGTGTAAAAAATCCTTCCCCCATTCTCAAATTAAAGGCAAAAGGGGACAGAGAAAGTTTAGTTTAGGGATGACTTCTTCATGTTGTTTGGGTGTAATAGCCTCAGCTTGCAATTATAGTAAAAGTTGTTGTTCAGTTTGGTTTTCTTGGATTATTTAACCTCAGCTGGTGGAGGGTTAATTCCATTCTATTTCTTTTATCCTACCTGGACTGAAGCACCTATTTTATTTTTAAAGCTCAACCAGCTCTTTGGTCTTTATCACAATAATTTTAACCTTTCCCTTTGTTCTTATCTCAGTTCACATTCCATGGCCATCATTAACATATAATTTGTTACACCAGAAATTATAAAGAACACTAGATCTCAAAACAATAGGATTCTAATTTTCTGCCTTAGGCTTCAATTTTATAAGACAATACATGCACTTCTTGAAAAGGAGGAAAATAGGAGTGTATAGTTCTCTGCCAGAAATTCAAACAGCTCATTATTGTTGTAATAAGAAGATAATATTCCCCATCTGAACTAGGATACAATTACATTCATCAACATATGTAATAGTAACCAATAAGTGAAGAAATTACAGACAGTGGGCACATCTACATGAAACACCATCAGTGCAGTAGTCTAATTCTACTGCACAATAGTGTGCAAGGAAAAAATAATGCTAATACTCTACTGCCTAGTTAGCGCGACTCAAAAGCCATGCACTGGTGCTACTGCGGACTAGCGCCAGTTACTGCACGTTGATTTAGTGCTTGGTTATACAAGCACTACATTTAATACACAGTAACTACAGTGCATTAATGAACATGTAGACATGGCCAGTAACAATGTACAAGACCTTCATCAAAGAGAGTAAAAAAGTTAGAGAGGATAAAAGAAAATATATTTGTTTTCTGATTTCTGAAGCTTAATCAGAGAGCACAATTAAAATGCAGTTGTTCTTTTACATCAGGCTGCTAGGCCTAGGCTATAATTTTTGGGTCTCTCTTGGCTTCTCTATGACCATGGGTGGCAATGGAATGGAAAGTGAAATGAATTGCTTTGAACATTAAATGTGCAATATTGCACCAGTGAAGTGCATGCCATAATGTTGCTGCTACCGTTTCAGATTAGAAACAGAAACACCTTGTTTTCTAAGGGTTAGACAGCAGCTGCCACCCATCTCACAATGCATAGCATTTGATCCACCAACACCTGGATTGATTTAGGTGGGAAATAGTACATACATTCACATACACAACATGAAGTAGTTTTATTCTAACTCCAAAAAAACTTTTCATGATGGGTATTGCCTAACTCAGCCACAAATGCTGTTTAAGTTGCAGCTTCTCTTACAAGCACAAATTTGTTACAGTTTCCCTTTTTTGATTCTTGGCCTATCTTGATGCTTCCCTGAAAAAAAAAGTAAAATTAACATCTCCCCTTCTAAGTCACTAAGCTGAATAAATTACAGGCTGCTCACATTGTGACTATTTCTACCATTTCAGACCCGTTAGTCTTTTTATGTATATATTCTTCCACAAAACTCTTTGTGTAACAAGTTAGATCAGATCCTATGCCCAGAAAGATACCCTTGTGGTAAGAAATATCTTAAAATCCCCAATCATGTATAGATTTTATGGTCAAAATCATGCAATAATCTTTGTCTCACCTTCACTTTGCTCTCCTACAGCACTTCCTAGGGGATAGACCCTTATAGATATTATTATCTATAATAATATCTATATTATTATAGATAATTGTTTATCTATAATAAACAATTATAGATAAACAATTATCTATATAAATAAACTATATACTATAAACTATAGTTTATAGTATATAGTTTATATACTATAAACTAATATAAACTATATATTGTTTCCTGTTACATTTACCAAAAAATAACATATAGTTTAATTTAATTAGCAACCATTAGAAATTAGAAATACAATGAATGTTTATATGAAAGTGGACATGACTGGAAGGAGTCAGGGTCTATAGCACTGACTGCAATATGGAACAATGCTTCTTTTACACCAAGTTTCTTGACCTAGGGAAGGGGTTTTCAACCTTTTTGAATCAGTGTACCCCTGGTTGACAACCCCTGACCTAAGTCTGTTTTCTGCTGATCCTGTGCACAAGCAGAACTTAGAGTATTACTGAAGTGAGAGTTGGGGAGTCCTTTCAATCTATGTCCATGGAATAAAAGTGGCTCTCTATCACCCATTTTCCTCCTCACACACTTGATTTACAGGGCATTCTGGGACTAAGAAAGGCAGCAGAAAAGGAATGTACAGGACCAAGATATGCCATGTGAAAATCACATAACTGAATGCCATGCCCAATTTACAGGCAGTTAGTGTAATTACACAAGTTTAGAAAATTCTGGCAGTAGAGAATCCCACTGCTCAATAAGAGACTAATTTACCAATTTCTTAAATACTTGACAACCCCTCTTTAATACAACATTCCTGTCTCCAATTGCCACGATGTTTCAGAAATGTACTTTCTGCATCATTCTGTGGTAGGAAGGAGAGCACATTCATAACCCAAGTATTCAAATGATGTATCAGCTGTCTTGAAAAAACTCTGACTAAGAGTTAATATGTTAACTGACAATGACAGTCAGGTCATTTCAGTTGAAGTTTCAATGTGCACTTGTGCATTACAGAGCTATATTTCTTCCAATCATTCATTTCTTGACCATCTTAACAGTAGGTGTATATTGTTATATATGCAGCTAGTTTGTGTTGAGCTCATAAATTATTATCTCACATGGCTTTTTAAAGATAAATTACTGTTTTTAAATAAAGGCATTGCGAATACCTATTTTTGAAGATTTTTTATTTCTGTACTGTGACCAACGAAACTAAGTGGCTGATGTCTACTTTGAAGTTCTTGTAGGGAACATTTTGGAGGGCTTAGTGTGAGTACCTTTTGCTGTGGATAGTTTTGTATCAGGGCATCTAGATGCCCTTTTCACATCAAGGGAAGATAACAATCTGGGCCTAGCAGCAGGCCCAGGACTCTAACCTCTGATTGATTCCCAATAATAACATGTTTCATTACACTGGATGGGTGTTAATCCCCAGGTTAAGTACTACATTTTTGTTACTATTTGTTTCTAATGTGGCACACTGCCTAGGGGCAAAAACAAGGAGGCTTTGAGGGAGCTGAAGAGAGAGAAATCAGGAGTCCCAGGAAGGACAGGGAGATCTGTGCTATCACTCTTTGACGTGGAGAGGGGTTGTTTGGGACATCAGCACTATGACCCCCCGCCGCCCCC